>NC_073692.1:351346516-351441732 GCF_029784155.1 Uranotaenia lowii | reverse complement strand
CTCTAGAGAGTCCCCTCAGGAACTCTAGAGAGTCCCCTCAGGAACTCTAGAGAGTCCCCTCAGGAACTCTAGAGAGTCCCCTCAGGAACTCTAGAGAGTCCCCTCAGGAACTCTAGAGAGTCCCCTCAGGAACTCTAGAGAGTCCCCTCAGGAACTCTAGAGAGTCCCCTCAGGAACTCTAGAGAGTCCCCTCAGGAACTCTAGAGAGTCCCCTCAGGAACTCTAGAGAGTCCCCTCAGGAACTCTAGAGAGTCCCCTCAGGAACTCTAGAGAGTCCCCTCAGGAACTCTAGAGAGTCCCCTCAGGAACTCTAGAGAGTCCCCTCAGGAACTCTAGAGAGTCCCCTCAGGAACTCTAGAGAGTCCCCTCAGGAACTCTAGAGAGTCCCCTCAGGAACTCTAGAGAGTCCCCTCAGGAACTCTAGAGAGTCCCCTCAGGAACTCTAGAGAGTCCCCTCAGGAACTCTAGAGAGTCCCCTCAGGAACTCTAGAGAGTCCCCTCAGGAACTCTAGAGAGTCCCCTCAGGAACTCTAGAGAGTCCCCTCAGGAACTCTAGAGAGTCCCCTCAGGAACTCTAGAGAGTCCCCTCAGGAACTCTGGAGAGTCCCCTCAGGAACTCTAGAGAGTCCCCTCAGGAACTCTAGAGAGTCCCCTCAGGAACTCTAGAGAGTCCCCTCAGGAACTCTAGAGAGTCCCCTCAGGAACTCTAGAGAGTCCCCTCAGGAACTCTAGAGAGTCCCCTCAGGAACTCTAGAGAGTCCCCTCAGGAACTCTAGAGAGTCCCCTCAGGAACTCTAGAGAGTCCCCTCAGGAACTCTAGAGAGTCCCCTCAGGAACTCTAGAGAGTCCCCTCAGGAACTCTAGAGAGTCCCCTCAGGAACTCTAGAGAGTCCCCTCAGGAACTCTAGAGAGTCCCCTCAGGAACTCTAGAGAGTCCCCTCAGGAACTCTAGAGAGTCCCCTCAGGAACTCTAGAGAGTCCCCTCAGGAACTCTAGAGAGTCCCCTCAGGAACTCTAGAGAGTCCCCTCAGGAACTCTAGAGAGTCCCCTCAGGAACTCTAGAGAGTCCCCTCAGGAACTCTAGAGAGTCCCCTCAGGAACTCTAGAGAGTCCCCTCAGGAACTCTAGAGAGTCCCCTCAGGAACTCTAGAGAGTCCCCTCAGGAACTCTAGAGAGTCCCCTCAGGAACTCTAGAGAGTCCCCTCAGGAACTCTAGAGAGTCCCCTCAGGAACTCTAGAGAGTCCCCTCAGGAACTCTAGAGAGTCCCCTCAGGAACTCTAGAGAGTCCCCTCAGGAACTCTAGAGAGTCCCCTCAGGAACTCTAGAGAGTCCCCTCAGGAACTCTAGAGAGTCCCCTCAGGAACTCTAGAGAGTCCCCTCAGGAACTCTAGAGAGTCCCCTCAGGAACTCTAGAGAGTCCCCTCAGGAACTCTAGAGAGTCCCCTCAGGAACTCTAGAGAGTCCCCTCAGGAACTCTAGAGAGTCCCCTCAGGAACTCTAGAGAGTCCCCTCAGGAACTCTAGAGAGTCCCCTCAGGAACTCTAGAGAGTCCCCTCAGGAACTCTAGAGAGTCCCCTCAGGAACTCTAGAGAGTCCCCTCAGGAACTCTAGAGAGTCCCCTCAGGAACTCTAGAGAGTCCCCTCAGGAACTCTAGAGAGTCCCCTCAGGAACTCTAGAGAGTCCCCTCAGGAACTCTAGAGAGTCCCCTCAGGAACTCTAGAGAGTCCCCTCAGGAACTCTAGAGAGTCCCCTCAGGAACTCTAGAGAGTCCCCTCAGGAACTCTAGAGAGTCCCCTCAGGAACTCTAGAGAGTCCCCTCAGGAACTCTAGAGAGTCCCCTCAGGAACTCTAGAGAGTCCCCTCAGGAACTCTAGAGAGTCCCCTCAGGAACTCTAGAGAGTCCCCTCAGGAACTCTAGAGAGTCCCCTCAGGAACTCTAGAGAGTCCCCTCAGGAACTCTAGAGAGTCCCCTCAGGAACTCTAGAGAGTCCCCTCAGGAACTCTAGAGAGTCCCCTCAGGAACTCTGGAGAGTCCCCTCAGGAACTCTAGAGAGTCCCCTCAGGAACTCTGGAGAGTCCCCTCAGGAACTCTAGAGAGTCCCCTCAGGAACTCTAGAGAGTCCCCTCAGGAACTCTAGAGAGTCCCCTCAGGAACTCTAGAGAGTCCCCTCAGGAACTCTAGAGAGTCCCCTCAGGAACTCTAGAGAGTCCCCTCAGGAACTCTAGAGAGTCCCCTCAGGAACTCTAGAGAGTCCCCTCAGGAACTCTAGAGAGTCCCCTCAGGAACTCTAGAGAGTCCCCTCAGGAACTCTAGAGAGTCCCCTCAGGAACTCTAGAGAGTCCCCTCAGGAACTCTAGAGAGTCCCCTCAGGAACTCTAGAGAGTCCCCTCAGGAACTCTAGAGAGTCCCCTCAGGAACTCTAGAGAGTCCCCTCAGGAACTCTAGAGAGTCCCCTCAGGAACTCTAGAGAGTCCCCTCAGGAACTCTGGAGAGTCCCCACAGGAACTCTGGAGAGTCCCCTCAGGAACTCTGGAGAGTCCCCTCAGGAACTCTGGAGAGTCCCCTCAGGAACTCTGGAGAGTCTTCGATTTGATTAAATTTAAAGCTTACATAAAACGAGTATGAGACTGATTTGTGACCATTAACTGTTTTTATAACTGATTCATAACTTTTTTTAACTGCTGAGAAGCCGATTGAAGGTTGTTTTCAAACCAGCTTCTACCCGACTTGTGTATCTTTTTTCTCAAGAGATATTAATCATCCCGAATCTTCCTTGTGTAGTGGATAGGCTACAAATGAACACGTGAGGATATTAAAAATCAGGATAAACACTTAAAAAATTACTCATTTTCTTATCTGCATTATTCAGTGAACTTTTAAAGTTCATTTTAGTCGGTCAAAATAACTGATTTTTTTCTGGAATGATTGCAAATTAAAAAGAGCATATGGCGGATTACACACCAATTCGACTCGAAGTTGGCATGACCCTCTCAGAATTCAATGAAACATTGTGGGCATAAAGATCTTACCTAGTAAAGCCACTTGGCATACTTAGTTTTCCATAAAATTATCTAGACTAACATTTGAAAGACATTTTTAGCTCAAAAATTACAATTCCTACACAAATGGGTTCATGAGAGAATTTTGGAAAAATGATTGAATTTTCAGAAAAAAAATTGATTTTTTTTTTGAAATCCTACATTGAGAAAAATGCATTTCAAAAACTAAAATTCAATTCCCCATAAAATGCCATGTCAGAATTTGATGATTTTTTTAAGCAGGGTAAAAACAAGGCCTACAAGTCTTCCATTCATTGCAACTTGTGCATATTTAAGGGAAAAAAAGTTTTTCTAAAAAAAAAAATTTTTACATGATATTTTTTTGAAAATCATGTAATTTATTTTTTCAGTGTACATTTCCAACCTTTAATTCCAAACTGCTTCGTTGAATTAATTGTACTGGCTTTGAATAAATAAGAGCTGCGATTGTAATAATTGATGGAAAAAGTAAGTGGAAATCCTACACTGAAAAAAAATGCAAACTAAAAACTTAAAGGCGATTTAAAAAAAAATGGCCATCTCAGAATTCAATGATTTTTTTATGGTGGGGAATAATGGTGTCTACAACTCTTCTAAACATCACAAAGTGATCACACTTATGGGAAAAAATTTTCCAACAAAAACTTTTTTATGTTTTTTTTTAACGAAAAACGAATGTTTTGGGTGTATAATGATAAAACTTAATTACTCTGGGCATATTTAAAAATAAGAACTAATATAAAAAATATTATCGCAATAATTGTAGATGCGGGGGGATTGTGCTACGTTTGATCGACCTTTATGGAGCGTTTGACTAAGTCTTAATAAAAATGACCAGATGCATTGAGTTCACATAAACATTTTATTTCCAATAATAACAATATCAATAATTTAAGCATGCATTAACTTTATTTTGTTGCCTTATCTAAGAAATAAAAAAAATAGAGTCATTTTCAGAATTAGAAAATCTTATTAGCAGCAATTTGATGTTTATTTATAGGTACAAACGAATGAAACATTTGTGATCCGGCAATCGTTTTGGCTTTGTTAAATAATCTCTCAAGTTCAAATTTCTGTGTATTGCTCTTTAGATACGTGACAGAAATTCAATTTTGTGATACCTTTCTCTGTTTGTTTAACTGAACAGTCATTTAGTTCTATTGGAGTTTCCATTTTCATAATCACGAGCAAGACTTACTCCTTTTGTCAACTTTTGGAGAATTTAGGTAGACAATAATAATATTTTCAATCCCAGGATTATGAAACTGTGCAATGAATTGAATACCATTTACTTTAGAAACAAGCTTCAAATAATGTTAAATATTTATTTTCTTTCAAAAAAAAATTACACTAATGCAACAAATAATTAGTTTTGAATTGAAATTGAACACTAAAAAAATATTTTACTTCAGTATGGACCTTTCCCTTAAGTTAACAAGCTACAATGTATGAACGACTTGCAGGCATTATAACAACCCGTCTTAGAAAAAAAAATCCTTAAAATCTGAGATGGTGGTTTTTGGTAAATTGAGTTTTAGTTTTTAAAATGCATTTTTCTTAGTGTAGGATTTTAAAATATTTTTTGTCAATTTTTTTTATAAAACTTCAATCATTTTTCTAAAACTCTCCCGTAGATCACATTTGTGTAGGAGTTGTAATTTTAGAGCTAAAAATTTTCGTTGGGCTGAAAAGTTGGGCCTTTTTAAAATGTGTTAGTCTAGATCTTTTTCTGGGAAAACTAATTTGTTCGCCACTGTTCCCAAATGCATGAATTCGAATTTCGTGATTTATGAGCTTATTAGAAAGGAGGATTAAGTTTGTGGTTCTGCATAAAATGCGGATTTTCTGCGGAAATATCAAAATTTTCATGGAAATTGTTGTTATCATTAACAATTTCCAAGCTCATTGTAAGCTTATAATTATAAAATATCGCAAGAAAACACATCTTACAGTCCTAATGCATCATTTAACACGCTTGTTTCGAGTTTGTTTATAGAAAAATGTTAAATTTGATAAATAATTTTTTCTCGCATCTACATATTTTTGATTTGAATTTTGGAAAGATTCTAAGCTTTTTATTCAATATGTTTCATACTGAAGGCAATTATTTTATCACAAATTTAAGTTCTTTTACCCTTAATACTGAAATTTTTTACGAAATTGGCGAAATACGATGATTTAAGTACGTTTTCCATGTAATGTATGTAAAATATCATAACAACCACGTCATCATACTTGGCTTGGGCTAATTTCACGCTCGATATACGGTACCCTATAATAAAAATACTCTGAGAACTATACACACAAAAGTTTCATTCAATTCTTAGAGGGTCATGCCAGATACTGTGTCGAGTTGGCCCGAAATCCGTCATATTATTTAATTATATATCGGTAGAAATGTAAGGAAAATGTTTAAATTCATCCATCAAATTTCTCTCAAATCAATGCGTTTTGTTACACGCTCAGGAAGATCGTCGCTAACACGGACATCTTTTTGATATTACGAACTATAAGAGATTTACCTAAAAAAACGAAAAAACCAAGTTTTAATATAGTTACCAAATAAAAAAACAACTTAATTGGTTTTTAGTATTCCAATGAAAATGTTCGATTCCCACAAGCTCTTCGAGATACTTCTGTTTCAACGTGTATTTTCTTACCTTGGCATAAATCTCTGGAGAGTTAGATAGTAGCGTTTACTTTAGCGCTCACCTGGAACAAAAATAAATAAAAACATTATTAAAGATTTTTTCTAAATTTTTAATTTCAAACTATTTAAAGAAATGGGAATCAAAAAACAAACTCATTTTTATTCCTGAACATAATCTTAAAAGCATGTCTGAGAACAACAGGTAACTCCTACCCAGGTTTCGATTTCGGGGAGCTGAATATTTAATCCGAACCTAAGCCACACAAAAATTTATGACATCGGGTTTCGTTTTTCAGGTACACCGACTCAATGAAATTTGTACGTGTGCCTCATAGTTTCATTTTGGAAACGAATGTTTTGCTCGCATTCCTTCTTTCGTTTTTCTTTTTTTTTTTTTTTTGTAAAGGCCAATTTGGTTATCTGCACACAGAAAACCAATCGTTGTTAAAGATAGTAAGTTGTCTTCTTTTTTTAGAGTAACGAATAGTTACGACTAGTACACCCCATAGTCAACATGACTATTCGATGGGTCGTAAAGGGTGATACGGTCAAAATTTGGTCAATATCAACTTGACGTATTTCTTTCAATTTTGCATTTAAAAATCCTGAACACCCCTCATTTTGAAGGTGTGTGTGTAGAATGTTGCTCCTATTTTGATTTTGGAATTCACTCTTCAGTTGTCAAAATGCCGTCCAAGGAAGAAGAGCAGCGTATCAAAATTTTGCTTGCGCATCGCGAAAATCCGAGCTACTCGCACATAAAGCTGGCAAAATCGTTAAAAGTTGCCAAATCAACCGTTAAAAATGTAATTAAAGTGTTTGGGGAACGTTTGTCAACAGCCAGAAAGTCTGGATCGGGGAGAAATCGAAAATCGGAAGCCGCTGAGACGACAAAGAGAGTTGCCGGTAGTTTCAAGCGAAACCCTAACCTCTCTCTCCGAGATGCCGCAAATAAGCTGGGTGTATCATCTACAACCGTGCATCGAGCCAAAAAACGAGCCGGACTATCGAATTATAAGAAGGTAGAGACTCCAAATCGCGATGATAAACAAAATACGACGGCCAAAGCGCGATCCCGGAGGCTGTACACGACGATGCTAACGAAGTTTGACTGCGTGGTAATGGACGACGAAACCTACATCAAAGCCGACTACAAGCAGCTTCCGGGACAGGAGTTTTATACGGCAAAAGGAAGGGGAAAGGTAGCAGATATTTTCAAAGACATGAAACTGTCAAAGTTCGCGAAGAAATATCTAGTTTGGCAAGCCATCTGTACCTGTGGCTTGAAAAGCAGCATTTTCATAGCTTCCGGGACTGTCAACCAAGAAATTTACGCGAAAGAGTGTTTGAATAAACGTCTGCTGTCTTTCCTGAAGAAACACGGTTGTTCCGTACTGTTTTGGCCGGATTTGGCATCTTGCCTTTACGGTAAAAAGGCCATATAGTGGTACGCCGCCAACAACGTGCAGGTGGTTCCCAAGGACAAGAATCCTCCCAACACGCCAGAGCTCCGCCCAATTGAGAAATACTGGGCTATTGTCAAGCGGAACCTAAAGAAGACCAAAAAAACTGCTAAGGACGAGCAGCAGTTCAAGGCAAACTGGCTTTTTGCGGCAAAGAAGGTGGACAAGGTGGCTGTACAAAATCTGATGGCAGGGGTTAAGCGTAAGGCACGGAAATTCGGATTTGAAAAAGCGGAAGCCTAACTGAATATTTTTCCTGAATTTTATACAAATTAAACTTGAAATAGAAATTTAATTTGATTTTTTAAATAAACGATGTCACCGATTTACACGCATTTCCCTTGACCAAAATTTGATCATATCATCCTTTATAATGCTATTCTTGGAAAAACGATCTGATCAGCTAGACAATGTCATAAAACATTGACATAGTGCACCCCACAGAACTTTTTAAGGTCTATACCAAGGTTAGGTTTAAAGAAAAAGTTTTGAATTTTTTCAAATGATTATGGTGTTAGATTAGAATTCAACCATGTCATTCCGAAGTTTCCAATGCAATGATATTAGATAGTCTTCTTATATCGCTACCCTCAGGTGAAGTCTGAAAGACAATATAGTTTGAAACTCCTCTCAATAACAGGTCTATCAATAATCACAACATAAAAATCAAAACCATTCGGACGCAATAAAAAAAAGTGAACACACTCGCCATCACCGATCATCGGGTTCAAGCGCTCGGTCGGAATTCAATTTCAAATTGTTGTTGTAGTTAAGAAGAGGCGAGAAGAATAAAACCCCTTCAACTGACTTTTGCAGCAACGTAATTGAAATTGATTGAATTCATAGCACTTTTGCTGCATGACATAGAATGGCATCGAGCCAAATATGTGTGGATGTGGATGAATGAGATGAATTGGCAAGAATGAGAAACGATGATGACTCGCGACCAGTTATGCTTTATTGAAGTTGAAATTCATAGAGAGAGTATGTTTTTTATTTTCGTAGAAATTACGATTAACGTTTTCTTATGAGCAAACTTAATTTTGAGTTTTAGTCTAGTGAATTCTCTGAATATTTTGTTATGAATCGGTTGAATAAGCCATTTTGAAATTTTTAGTATGTTGTTCAAATATGATACTCATGTCTGCAGGAATGCTTTCTCGATTGCAGACTGTCATTCGACACAATTCTAAGCTATGAATATGAGTACATATGTGGAGACTCGAACCAGCACAGCAATTCTAGAGGAAGCTAGATTAGAGTAGGAGCAGTCAACTTCAACCCGATAGTTGTTGTCGGCTGACCTTATTCCATTTTCCAACTTCCAATATTGCTAGGGCAACTTATCTGCGTGCAGTCGGTACACGTTCGATATTTTTTTAAAGAAATTTTTGACAAAATCAATAAAAAAAAATGTGAAAAACAACGATTGATTCAATTTTTATTCATTCCATCAAAACAATCTGCTTCTAAGTTGAAGGAAAAATTACTTTCATTTCAGAGAGAATATGCATTTCGAATCAATTGTCAGCACCCTTATCTCATCTCAAAGTGAACAGCCGCAAAATTTACCGCAAATGGTCGGTTCTCTTCACTTGATACACTAAAGTGCTCCTATACTGTTCCCTCAGCTCAATAAGTGTCTCGAATCTTTGCCACTTGCAGTTCATAAAAGGTTAATTTTAGGGGCCATTGAATAAAATTACCATTCCGAAATTGGAACGTGTCATTTCGAAAAATTGTGGTACAAATGATGGCCGACTGACTGAGGTAATATGTATGTAGGTGATGATGACACCATAATCGGCCTTCAAGGTAGATTGTTCTTAATTGTGGGGCAAATGTTTCATCATTCTAGGTTGAGTTTTAAATTTTGCTTCTCGTAGGAATGAATTTTTACTACTTCTAGTTCTAGGACATTAACCATAGATATATCTTAACTTTAAAAAAAAAAAAGTTGATTGTCCCTCGCTTGTTTGTCTGTTGTCTGTGAAATATAAACCATAAAACTTTTTTGGATCAGGAAGCATTTGAACGTATCGTCATCCAGACAGCCAGACGGATTTCCGGGAACCAAGAAGAAAAAAACTAGTGCAAAAAGATTGATACCGATAGCACCTCCAGCATGGTGGTTTTCAATAAACAAACTTCAAAAAGACCATTAATAGTGGATGATGTTGAACCGTATCCTCCCGACAGACAACACCGATTCATGAACACTCTGCCCTACCCTGGATAAACATCATCAAAACTGATTACACACGTTTGTTTACGTTGTTGCAACAGCTTCAACAGCACTGAACAGAGAAAGTAGAAGAAAAAAACCAAAAAACAAGAACGTCATACATGCATCGGCATCACACAGATGAGGGAAAGGAAATTCTCCAGATACTACAACGGTTATTTTTCCTGAAGTCACTCCTCCCTAACATCTCGCATCGATGGGAATATCTTCGGCAAAGAATTTCCTCTAAACGTACCATTCAAACGAACGAAAAACTGTAACAATTTTCATGAAGCGTATACACAACACACACTTGAAGCCGTGTACCCAGAGTCGTTTCATCTTTAGTCGTCGGTCCCCTTTCCAGTAGCGAAGCGGATGACCTACTTCCGTGCCAAGGCAGCAGTCATCCAAAGAGAGAGAGAAAGGAAACCCCGGCTGCATACATACTGCAACGAGCAACAACTTGCATTGGTGACGACGGACGACGACAACGACATGACCATGTGCAGCCCCCCGTTTGGGAAAGAGAAATGTGCAGCAGCATCAAGGTGGTTCAGCTTTACAATCTTAGGAGAAAGTTAAATTTGTGGGAAACCAGGGCTTTAGATGTTTAAAAACTTGTCAAATATTCTGTGTTTCGTATTTTAAGAATCCAACGCTGCCAAAATTTGTTAAATTACAGTCGTCAGCTTTTCTATCCACTACATTATTCAAAATTTCTCTACTGTGACAACAACTATGATTGTTCTTTGATTGAAAAGTAAGTACATATGTACTTTTGTGGTCATGATTCTAAAAAAACAACAACAAAAAATCTTCAATATGTTCAACATATGGTTCCTCACTACAGCTTACGCAGTACTTCTCTCTCTCCTTCAAAAGCATGCATATGCTAAATTTGATGAGGCTCCCCAAGCAACCAAAAGTCCCATAAAACAGGTACAAAAAAGCTTACTCAGCCCCATCATTGATATGAAGTACGTTCTATGCAGCTTAAAATTTAAGTTCTTATTGATACTTTCAAGTTCCAAAACAAGTCTTCTTCGTGATCTTCATAATTAAACAAGCACCCGCAAAATTGCATCCGTGGGAGACCTTAATAACAAAAATTTGCTTAAACGCTTATGATCTTAGTTATGTCATGTTCTTTCCCGTGGAAAAGAAATTTTTGAAGAAACATCAATGAATCACTCAAACCCAACCAATTTGCAAATTATAGCTTGTGAGGAATCGCGGGCCACATTTTGTGGGGTATCTTGGGCTACCTATATTTTGATGCTTTATACACATTATGAACATAAAATACGTTATTCCTATCTGCAATGTTTTCTTATGCCAAATAAAGAGTTGTGAAAAATATTTTGTCCATTTTTTCCATCATACTGAAAATGACAAAAAAACAACTAAAAAACGATGAAGAATGACAAAAACAGCATGACAAACAGAATGACAAATGAAAACAAACATTATAAACAAAACAAGAAAAGTGCAAAATGCATCAAAAACATGATGAAAAAAATAAAAAATGTCAACAAATGGTCGGAGATTGACTAAAAATAACGTTTTTGATAATAAAAATAGTTATTTTGTAAAAATAACTGAAAAAAAGAGAAAAAAAAAACTGTTCGATTATGGCAACATTCGATTTTGGCAACACAAAATGTACGAGCGTGTTGCCAAAATCAAACGGGGTCTGTATATTTTATTCGAAATGAATTATAAATAAAATAGAATCAACTATATTTTACTGATTGATCTTAAGTAATTAACTATAAATATTATAGATTCAACTATTATGGTATGATTCATTCAACTATATATGTGATAGATTCAACTACAATTGTATAATTGAATTCAGGCAGTCAACTATAAATATAATAGTAGATTCAACTGAAGAGTAGAGTAGATTCAACTATTATAGTATAATTGATTTATTGATTATTGATTATTGATTGATTATTTACATGATAGATAGAACTTGAATTGTATGATTGATTCTACGCATTCAAATATAAATATAATAGATTCAACTTAAAACTGCTGATTGCTCTTCTGCAATCAATCTTAAATATAATAGATTAAACTATAATTGTATAATTGATTCAACTATATATGTGATAGATCCAACTACAATTGTTTGATTGATTTGAGGCATTCATCTACAAATTCAATAGATTCAACTACACCCTGCTGATTGACCTTCTGCAATTAACTATAACTATAATAGATTCAACTATAGCAGTATAATTGATTAAACTGTAAATATGATAGATTGAACTTCAATTGTCGCATTCAACTATAAATATAATAGATTCAACCAATGGTTGATATTTTCATCTTAAGGAATCTTTCTGTGGGGGAATTTCTAATTTTTGTTTGACCCTTCAGGTCTATTCCCGTCGAATGTAACAGCTTTTTGTAGTTCCGCATAATACTGCTGCTAAGATCTGTGCAGCTCCCGGCATGAAAAAAAAAAACAATTTGTTGGGCAAGGCCAGCAACATCAGACAACTAAAGGTAAGCAAAAGCTTCGATAGCACCGGGGTGATTAAAATTGTGATTTCTGAATTACTGGATCACGGCGATGGCAAAAAAACCACTCAGCCAGATCAAACACGATGGCCATCTTCAAGCAGCTGACACGATCATCAACAAACCATTCGTATTGCTTTGATGGAAGCGGTTATCAAAACAACTGAAAATGTGAGAGGAAGTAAATGTAATTTAAAAAGTTTATAAATTGTGGGATAAATTAAAATTCTTATTCCAAAAAAATGCAGTAGCGTTAAATACAGGGTGGCCACTCAAAATCAATTTTTGATTTCCCGCTTTTTTCCCGTCTTTTTCCCGCATAGTCTCACTAAATTCCCGGTTTTACACAACAGAAAACCAAACAAAATTCCGAATATTCAATTTTGAAACCATAAAAACGAAAATCGACTCTTCTCGGTTTAGTTTTCAACTAGGCATTTCGCGTTAATGGAAAATCTTCTTTGGGGCCGTCCATAAATGATGTAACGCAAAATTTGATAAAATTTTACCCCCTCTCCCCCCTCTGTCACATATTGTCACAACTTCCGCAACCCCCCTTTTTGTATTACATCACGTTTTCCTAACCCCCCTCCCCCTTGGAGTAAAATTTTCAACCCTTTAGAAATTTGATTAAAAATGTTGCTTTTTTAAATTCATCAGTTTTAATCAAAGAATTGAAAAAAAGGTTAACAACTTTTAACAAGCCTTCAACCATTGCTTAATACACATTTTAATCATGAGTCCAAGGATTATGTTGATGACTTTCCATATCAATCCATCCAAATCTAGTTCCTCTTCTTCAATATATTCGCATTCCAAATCTTCTCCACAGGTTAGAATAGCCAAGCAATCCTGTTCACGTTTTGCCACTTTAGTGGGACGGACTTTCCTGCGTATTGCAGTGGAATGTTGTGAACTTTCTTATGCTCATAAAATTTATCAAAAGAGATTACGTGAGTATTATTATCCATTAAATTAATGGTGCAAGTTTAGTTTTGTTGAATTTAGGTTAGAATTATTTGTTATTGTTTTGCTGTTTTCATTTTTTTTTGTAATGATAAGTGATGTCACGCTCAAGCTGATCCCCCCCTCCCCCCATGTCACAAATTGTCACGAAAATCGAAACCCCCTCTCCCCCCCTAACGCGTGACATCATTAATGGACGGCCCCTTTCCATCGTCGCGTTACCATGAAACAAAATTAGAATTTTCTTCAATAAGGTCGTCAAATTGGTCGGTCAACTCCTTTTTCGATTCGCCAATAAGTTCCATCCAAAAAATGTCCAATCGTTGTGTTTTTCTTCGATATCCCAAAATGATGTTTTCATTGAAGGTATTGCACATAATTGTCCGAATTCGTCCTTAATTTTATCGGCACAAGCTCCATTTAAGTGCTGCTTGTCAACAAGTACTTCTAGACACAGGTCTAAACGATTTTTGGCAATATCTGGATAGTGTGCAATCACATCGTGATTAACGCACGATAAATACCAAGTGATGCGATAAGTCAAGGGAGATCGTATAGCCATTTTATTCAAAAATTCACAGTACGACGAACGATAGCTATTTCTGAATACAAGGATATGACGGAAACATGACCAGAATCTTTTGCTTTCTTAATTGCCGATTTAGTTGAGAATCCAATTTCTAAGCCTCCAGGAGGTAGAAGACTTATTTCTGAGAGTTCAATTCCAATAAGTGTTTTGGAAGTACACATTTTCATACTTGGTTAGCAAAGTGATACCAATTTTTTCTAAAACTGAGACCCTAACTACACCTCGTTTCTTGAGAGCTTGGAGAGCACAGTGATGCCAATATATGGCATCACATATTTTCCAACGATAGTTAAATTTGACATCATTATGCTATCAAATCTTTTGAAAACATGGGGTGTAGTTCATGTTTCAGTTATAGCAAAAAGTGGCATCATGTTCCTAACCAAGTACTCAAAATATGCTTTCAGTTTTGCTGAGTACCACCTTATGTCAAGCAAAATTAGAGCAAATTTGACTTTCAAGGCATGATAGCAAAATTTGCTATAATTCAACCATACTATTATTCTCGGGATAAATTTTTCTTTGGTGAATACCGTTCCGTTTTTTTTTTATTTCTTTTTTTCGCAATTCAAAATTTCTAGTTAACCTCGTTTAATATTCGCCTTCACTTAGGAAATCTTAAGTTACCATGCGGTTATTTCTTGTTATCATTGAAAAACATTTCATTCAAACAATTTGGGAGATGTTTTTCCCTTAAAAGTTTAAACTAATCAAGTCGAAAAAGCATATCTTTTGGTTTAGATTTCTCTACGAGAGTAAATGTAAAAAAAGAATAGAAAAATATTCACATAGCTAAAAATATTCACATAGCTTGAGAAAATGTTGTTTTGTTGTATTATTTGGGATTTTAGAGCAGAATGCTCGGATGTTGCCAAAATCAAACGGGGTCTGTAGCTAATTTGAAAGTTTAAACCGTAATGAATAAATTTCTTACCACATTACATAAATTTTGATTTCAGGTTTGAGTTCACAAAATGATGTATACCTCGATGATGCATAATTTTTGGGTAAATTGTACAGCAAATGTTGCTATAACTTTGGTCTCAGTTTTGAGTTTTGTATGATGGCTTATTTTGCTATAAGTTCTACAGCAAGTTTTGCTTCAATTATGCCGTTAATGCAAAAAATGGTCTCAGCTTGCTATCAATAAAAGTAAATTTGAAACCATAGTTATGCATTATTCTGCTTTCAAACTAAATTTGACATAAAAAAATGCTATCCTTTTGGCCTAGATAGCTCATTTTGGTTACTGTTTGCTATCGATTTAGGCATTAAAGTCTGCTCGGGTTTCAACATGGTTTCTGTCAACTGGTAGTTGTTCAATGAGCCAATGTTTTGGTCGAAACTAGTCAGGTCGTTGTTCAATGAAGCAAGTTCAAACTAATCGAAACCGATCCAGCTCGGCAGGAGGATTCGTTTCGAGAAATCGGTCGAAGTCAATTGGAAAGAGACTGGTGATCAACAGTCAATTTCCACTTGTTTCGACCTATTTCGACTAAACTTCATTGAAAAGACTTTCATTGAGCCAAAAATTCCCGACTTTTCGAAAAAATTCCCAGCTTTTTCCCGCTTTTTCCCCGTTCGATTTCAAATCCCGTCTTTTTCCCGCTTTTCCCGTTTTTCCCGGATGGGTGGCCACCCTGTAAATATACAAGACGAATCTACAATATATCAAAATATCAATAAATCAACCATAAAAAATACAATTGTATCTATCATATCTATAATTAAATCAATTACATCCTTATAATTGAATCTACAATATCTATAAAGCTGGAACAAATATCCATTTCTTCTTATTTCACACCGCCCCCCCCCCCCCCCCCCTCCGGAAGTTTTTTTTAATTTCGAAAAAAAAATCAAATTTCCGAAAGATTACAAGACCGAAAAACAAATTGTGGAAGATAAGAGTTATTTCACCTTTTGTGTTCTTGATTTTATTGAATTTTTCGATAAAAATTACTTCATTTATAGATTTTGTGCAATGATATAGTATGCAATTTTGTTGCATACAAGCTTTCGTGCAATTTATACCAGTTTATTTGTTTTTCGTATTATTTTTTATTATCCACCCCCTCCCCCCCCCCCCCCCCCTCGCGATGTTCCATCTCAAGTGACAAAAGAAGGATTTGAAATTTGTTCCGGCCTAATTGGCCTCATGAAATCAATCATAAAATATAATTGAATCTAACGTATCTATAGTTAAATCAACTATATAGCCTTGAAGTTGAATCTATAATATCTATAGTTGGCCTCATGAAATCAATCGTAAAAATATAATTGAATCTATCACATCTATAGTCAAATCAACTATAACCTTTTAATATACACTTATTGTTGAAAGCAGAAGATCAATCATACGAGTATAGTTGAATCTATTTTATTTATTGTTGAATGCATAAAATCAATCATACACATATAGTTGAGTGTATTACATCAGTACCAACACGTAAAAAGGGTCTATGTTCATTTAGGTATAACGTTCCGTGAAAAAAAATTTTACAACCTTTTTTAAATCGCTAATAAAAATTCATGTGGAATCTATCAAGTTCAAATGACCCAAACGGTCAAAAAAGAAGCATTTTTTGTATGTTTTTAGCGAATGGTATTTTGATTGAAAAATAGCACGCAATTGCTGATAGAACCTAGCTGGAGTATGAATTTATTCTAAATGGTTTGTACACCCTTGGCTTTCTCATGTGTGTAAGTGAGATGGAAATAAAATTTCCCCTATTTTTGACAAACGCTGATGGGTCTTTCTTTAAGAGTGATTGAACAGCTTTCCGCATTCTTCCCTTTTTAATGTTTTGCATCTAGACCGTTTGCTTTGTTATGGAGTAAAGGGTTTATAAAACAATTTGTGTGGGGATAATGTTATATTATGGCTCTAAATCTTTTAGATCCTTCGCTCAAACTAAATTATAAATCATAGGGAAACTGATAAACTAAAAACGGTTTTTGTGATAAGTAGAGCTCATATTGGGCTACTTGAATCTACTGAAAACGGGTTTTGTTTACTTTGTCTTTTATACCCTTTTCAAATGTTGGTGCTGATATGTATTATTGAATGCACAAAAACAAACAGATAATCAAAAATATATATGAAAACTTAATATTTATAGTTGATCAAGAATCAATCAGAAATATTATTAAGTATAAGTGGATTATTGTTGAAAATACTATACTATTCTTTCCGTGTACGTAACAAGACTCGCGATCGTATATGAATATTAGGGTGGCATTGATGTATCGAAAAAAACATCATGATCGAATTTTGAAAATCGACATTTTGGAGAAATCTGTGAAAAATGTCAGCTCAATCGGACTTGATTTTGTCATTTATGTAATTTTTGTCACCTTTGTCATATTTGAATTTATGTGACTATTGTAATTTCATTTTTGTCATTTTTGTTATTTTAATCAATTTGCATTTTTTATAGTTTTTGTAATATCTGTAATTTCTGTCATTTCTGTCATTTTTGGCAATTTTGTCATTATTGTTAATTTTGTCGCGTTTGTCATTTCCGTCATTTTTGTTATATTCGTTATTTTAAGCATTTTTTCACTATTTTTTTTATATTTGTCTTTTTTTTCACTTTTTTTAATTTTGTAAATTTTGTTGTTTTGTCATTTTTGTCACATTTTTAATTTTTGTCATTTTTATAATTTTTATCATTTTTGTCATTTTTTTCATTCTTGTCATTTTTGTCATTTTGGTCATTTTTGTCATTTTTGTCATTTTTGTCATTTTTGTCATTTTTGTCATTTTTGTCATTTTTGTCATTTTTGTCATTTTTGTCATTTTTTTCATTTTGGTCATTTTTGTCATTTTGGTCATTTTTGTCATTTTTGTCATTTTTGTCATTTTTGTCATTTTTGTCATTTTTGTCATTTTTGTCATTTTTGTCATTTTTGTCATTTTTGTCATTTTTGTCATTTTTGTCATTTTTGTCATTTTTGTCATTTTTGTCATTTTTGTCATTTTTGTCATTTTTGTCATTTTTGTCATTTTTGTCATTTTTGTCATTTTTGTCATTTTTGTCATTTTTGTCATTTTTGTCATTTTTGTCATTTTTGTCATTTTTGTCATTTTTGTCATTTTTGTCATTTTTGTCATTTTTGTCATTTTTGTCATTTTTGTCATTTTTGTCATTTTTGTCATTTTTGTCATTTTTGTCATTTTTGTCATTTTTGTCATTTTTTTCATTTTTGTCATTTTTGTCATTTTTGTCATTTTTGTCATTTTTGTCATTTTTGTCATTTTTGTCATTTTTGTCACTTTTGTCAAAAATCATTTTTGTCATTTTTGTCATAATGGTCATTTTAACTTCATTATATTTGTATTTTTTGTGATTTTTGTCAATTTTGTCATTTTTGTCATTTTTGTCATTTTTGTCATTTTTGTCATTTTGGTCATTTTTGTCATTTTTGTCATTTTTGTCATTTTTGTCATTTTTGTCATTTTTGTCATTTTTGTCATTTTTGTCATTTTTGTCATTTTTGTCATTTTTGTCATTTTTGTCATTTTTGTCATTTTTGTCATTTTTGTCATTTTTGTCATTTTTGTCATTTTTGTCATTTTTGTCATTTTTGTCATTTTTGTCATTTTTGTCATTTTTGTCATTTTTGTCATTTTTGTCATTTTTGTCATTTTTGTCATTTTTGTCATTTTGTCATTTTTGTCATTTTTGTCATTTTTGTCATTTTTGTCATTTTTGTCATTTTTGTCATTTTTTTTCATTCTTGTCATATTTGTCATTTTTGTCATTTTTGTCATTTTTGTCATTTTTGTCATTTTGGTCATTTTGGTCATTTTGGTCATTTTGGTCATTTTGGTCATTTTGGTCATTTTTGTCATTTCTGTCATTTTTGTCATTTCTGTCATTTTTGTCATTTTTGTCATTTTTGTCATTTTTGTCATTTTTGTCATTTTTGTCATTTCTGTCATTTTTGTCATTTTTGTCATTTTTGTCATTTTTGTCATTTTTGTCATTTTTGTCATTTTTGTCATTTTTGTCATTTTTGTCATTTTTGTCATTTTTGTCATTTTTGTCATTTTTGTCATTTTTGTCATTTTTGTCATTTTTGTCATTTTTGTCATTTTTGTCATTTTTGTCATTTTTGTCATTTTTGTCATTTTTGTCATTTTTGTCATTTTTGTCATTTTTGTCATTTTTGTCATTTTTGTCATTTTTGTCATTTTTGTCATTTTTGTCATTTTTGTCATTTTTGTCATTTTTGTCATTTTTGTCATTTTTGTCATTTTTGTCATTTTTGTCATTTTTGTCATTTTTGTCATTTTTGTCATTTGTATAATTTTAATCATTTTTGTCACTTTTGCCATTTTTGTCATTTTGTCATTTTTGTCATTTTTGTCATTTTTGTCATTTTTGTCATTTTTGTCATTTTTGTCATTTTTGTCATTTTTGTCATTTTTGTCATTTTTGTCATTTTTGTCATTTTTGTCATTTTTGTCATTTTTGTCATTTTTGTCATTTTGGTCATTTTGGTCATTTTGGTCATTTTGGTCATTTTGGTCATTTTTGTCATTTTTGTCATTTCTGTCATTGTTGTCATTTCTGTCATTTTTGTCATTTTTGTCATTTTTGTCATTTTTGTCATTTTTGTCATTTTTGTCATTTTTGTCATTTTTGTCATTTTTGTCATTTTTGTCATTTTTGTCATTTTTGTCATTTCTCTCATTTTTGTCATTTCTCTCATTATTGTCATTTCTGTCATTTTTGTCATTTTTGTCATTTTTGTCATTGTTGTCATTTTGGTCATTTTTGTCATTTTTGTCATTTTGGTCATTTTGGTCATTTTGGTCATTTTGGTCATTTTTGTCATTTTTGTCATTTTTGTCATTTTTGTCATTTTTGTCATTTTTGTCATTTTTGTCATTTTGGTCATTTTGGTCATTTTGGTCATTTTGGTCATTTTGGTCATTTTGGTCATTTTGATCATTTTGATCATTTTGGTCATTTTGGTCATTTTGTCATTTCTGTCATTTTTGTCATTTCTGTCATTTTTGTCATTTTTGTCATTTTTGTCATTTTTGTCATTTTTGTCATTTTTGTCATTACTCTCATTTTTGTCATTTCTGTCATTTTTGTCATTTTTGTCATTTCTGTCATTTTTGTCATTTTTGTCATTTTTGTCATTTTTGTCATTTTTGTCATTTTTGTCATTTTTGTCATTTTTGTCATTTTTGTCATTTTTGTCATTTTTGTCATTTGTATAATTTTAATCATTTTTGTCACTTTTGCCATTTTTGTCATTTTTGTCATTTTGTCATTTTTGTCATTTTTGTCATTTTTGTCATTTTTGTCATTTTTGTCATTTTTGTCATTTTTGTCATTTTTGTCATTTTTGTCATTTTTGTCATTTTTGTCATTTTGGTCATTTTGGTCATTTTGGTCATTTTGGTCATTTTGGTCATTTTGGTCATTTTGGTCATTTTGGTCATTTTTGTCATTTCTGTCATTTTTGTCATTTCTGTCATTTTTGTCATTTTTGTCATTTTTGTCATTTTTGTCATTTTTGTCATTTCTCTCATTTTTGTCATTTCTGTCATTTTTGTCATTTTTGTCATTTTTGTCATTTTTGTCATTTTTGTCATTTGTATAATTTTAATCATTTTTGTCACTTTTGCCATTTTTGTCATTTTTGTCATTTCTGTCATTTTTGTCATTTTTGTCATTTTTGTCATTTTTGTCATTTTTGTCATTTTTGTCATTTTTGTCATTTTTGTCATTTTTGTCATTTTGGTCATTTTGGTCATTTTGGTCATTTTGGTCATTTTGGTCATTTTTGTCATTTCTGTCATTTTTGTCATTTCTGTCATTTTTGTCATTTTTGTCATTTTTGTCATTTTTGTCATTTTTGTCATTTTTGTCATTTTTGTCATTTTTGTCACTTTTGTCATTTTTGTCATTTCTCTCATTTTTGTCATTTCTGTCATTTTTGTCATTTTTGTCATTTTTGTCATTTTTGTCATTTGTATAATTTTAATCATTTTTGTCACTTTTGCCATTTTTGTCATTTTTGTCATTTTGTCATTTTGTCATTTTTGTCATTTTTGTCATTTTTGTCATTTTTGTCATTTTTGTCATTTTTGTCATTTTTGTCATTTTTGTCATTTTTGTCATTTTTGTCATTTTTGTCATTTTTGTCATTTTTGTCATTTTTGTCATTTTTGTCATTTTTGTCATTTTTGTCATTTTTGTCATTTTTGTCATTTTTGTCATTTTTGTCATTTTTGTCATTTTTGTCATTTTTGTCATTTTTGTCATTTTTGTCATTTTTGTCATTTTTGTCATTTTTGTCATTTTTGTCATTTTTGTCATTTTTGTCATTTTTGTCATTTTTGTTATTTTTGTCATTTTTGTCATTTTTGTCATTTTTGTCATTTTTGTCATTTTTGTCATTTTTGTCATTTTTGTCATTTTTGTCATTTTTGTCATTTTTGTCATTTTTGTCATTTTTGTCATTTTTGTCATTTTTGTCATTTTTGTCATTTTTGTCATTTTTGTCATTTTTGTCATTGTTGTCATTTTTGTCATTTTTGTCATTTTTGTCATTTTTGTCATTTTTGTCATTTTTGTCATTTTTGTCATTTTTGTCATTTTTGTCATTTTTGTCATTTTTGTCATTTTTGTCATTTTTGTCATTTTTGTCATTTTTGTCATTTTTGTCATTTTTGTCATTTTTGTCATTTTTGTCATTTTTGTCATTTTTGTCATTTTTGTCATTTTTGTCATTTTTGTCATTTTTGTCATTTTTGTCATTTTTGTCATTTTTGTCATTTTTGTCATTTTTGTCATTTTTGTCATTTTTGTCATTTTTGTCATTTTTGTCATTTTTGTCATTTTTGTCATTTTTGTCATTTTTGTCATTTTTGTCATTTTTGTCATTTTTGTCATTTTTGTCATTTTTGTCATTTTTGTCATTTTTGTCATTTTTGTCATTTTTGTCATTTTTGTCATTTTTGTCATTTTTGTCATTTTTGTCATTTTTGTCATTTTTGTCATTTTTGTCATTTTTGTCATTTTTGTCATTTTTGTCATTTTTGTCATTTTTGTCATTTTTGTCATTGTTGTCATTTTTGTCATTTTTGTCATTTTTGTCATTTTTGTCATTTTTGTCATTTTTGTCATTATTGTCATTTTTGTCATTTTTCTCTTTTTAGTCATTTTTTTTTCATTCTTGTCTTTTTTTTTAAATATTTATCATTTCTGTTTATTTTTTTTTATTTTTATCATTTTTGTCGTTTTTGTCGTTTTTGTCATTTTTGTCATTTTTGTCATTTTTGTCATTTTTGTCATTTTTGTCATTTTTGTCATTTTGTCATTTTTGTCATTTTTGTCATTTTTGTCTTTTTTGTCATTTTTGTCATTTTTGTCATTTTTGTCATTTTTGTCATTTTTGTCATTTTTGTCATTTTTGTCATTTTTGTCATTTTTGTAATTTTGGTCATTTTGGTCATTTTGGTCATTTTGGTCATTTTGGTCATTTTGGTCATTTTGGTCATTTTTGTCATTTTTGTCATTGTTGTCATTTTTGTCATTTTTGTCATTTTTGTCATTTTTGTCATTTTTGTCATTTTTGTCATTTTTGTCATTTTTGTCATTTTTGTCATTTTTGTCATTTTTGTCATTTTTGTCATTTTTGTCATTTTTGTCATTTTTGTCATTTTTGTCATTTTTGTCATTTTTGTCATTTTTGTCATTTTTGTCATTTTTGTCATTTTTGTCATTTTTGTCATTTTTGTCATTTTTGTCATTTTTGTCATTTTTGTCATTTTTGTCATTTTTGTCATTTTTGTCATTTTTGTCATTTTTGTCATTTTTGTCATTTTTGTCATTTTTGTCATTTTTGTCATTTTTGTCATTTTTGTCATTTTTGTCATTTTTGTCATTTTTGTCATTTTTGTCATTTTTGTCATTTTTGTCATTTTTGTCATTTTTGTCATTTTTGTCATTTTTGTCATTTTTGTCATTTTTGTCATTTTTGTCATTTTTGTCATTTTTGTCATTTTTGTCATTTTTGTCATTTTTGTCATTTTTGTCATTTTTGTCATTGTTGTCATTTTTGTCATTTTTGTCATTTTTGTCATTTTTGTCATTTTTGTCATTTTTGTCATTTTTGTCATTTTTGTCATTTTTGTCATTTTTGTCATTTTTGTCATTTTTGTCATTTTTGTCATTTTTGTCATTTTTGTCATTTTTGTCATTTTTGTCATTTTTGTCATTTTTGTCATTTTTGTCATTTTTGTCATTTTTGTCATTTTTGTCATTTTTGTCATTTTTGTCATTTTTGTCATTTTTGTCATTTTTGTCATTTTTCGTCATTTTTTGTCATTTTTGTCATTTTTGTCATTTTTGTCATTTTTGTCATTTTTGTCATTTTTGTCATTTTTGTCATTTTTGTCATTTTTGTCATTTTTGTCATTTTTGTCATTTTTGTCATTTTTGTCATTTTTGTCATTTTTGTCATTTTTGTCATTTTTGTCATTTTTGTCATTTTTGTCATTTTTGTCATTTTTGTCATTTTTGTCATTTTTGTCATTTTTGTCATTTTTGTCATTGTTGTCATTTTTGTCATTTTTGTCATTTTTGTCATTTTTGTCATTTGTGTCATTATTGTCATTTTTGTCATTTTTGTCATTTTTGTCATTTTTGTCATTATTGTCATTTTTGTCATTTTTGTCATTTTTGTCATTTTTTTTTCATTCTTGTCATTTTTTTAAATATTTATCATTTCTGTTTATTTTTTTTATTTTTATCATTTTTGTCGTTTTTGTCGTTTTTGTCATTTTTGTCATTTTTGTCATTTTTGTCATTTTTGTCATTTTTGTCATTTTTGTCATTTTTGTCTTTTCATCATTATTGTCAATTTTGCCATTTTTGACATTTGTTAAGTTTTTATCAATTTTATCATTTTTGTCATTTTTATGATTTTTGTCATTTTTTGTCTTTCCTTGTGATTTTTTTTTATTTTTGTCTTTTTTGTCATATTCGCCATTTTTGTAATTTTTGTATTTGTTTTTTGTCATTTTTATCACTTTTATCATTTTGATTAGTTTTGTCATTTTTTTAATTTTTTGTTTTTTTTTTAAATTTTTGTCAAATTTGTCATTTTTGTAATTTTTGTTATTTTTGTTTTTTTTTTGTTTTGTAATTTTTGTCCTTTTAATCATGTTTGTGATTTTTGTAATTTTTGTAATTTTCGTCATCTTTGTCATTTTTGTTTTTTTGTTTTGCCATTTTTGTCATTTTTTTTTCATTTTTGTCATTTTTGTCATTTGTGACATTTTTGTCATTTTTTCATTCTTGTCATCTTTGTCACATTTGTATGTTTTGCACTTTTTGTCATTTTTGTGATTTTTGTTATTTATGTCATTTTTTTTCATTTTTTTGTAATTTTTTGTCATTTTTGTCAAACACTTATGTCATTTTTGTTATTTTTGTTATTATTGTCACCTTTGTCGATTTTGTCATTTTTGTCATTGTTGTCAATTTTTGTAATTTTTTTTATTTTTGTGATTTTTGTCATGTTTGTCATTTTTATCATTTTTGTCATTTCTTGTGATTTTTTGTTATTCATAATTTCATAATATTCGAAAATCGTTAAATCAAACCTTGCACCGATCTGTTGTGCGTTTTTTCTATCGCATTTTTTAAAGCAGACATTATCTGGATTTACTCAGAAGATTGAAAAAAAAAAAATTCTCTCATTTTAACATCATCTTCATCTTTATGTTTCCTAACCGAATTTTGATAGAATCATCACTCAGTTAAAAAAAAATCAAACCATTCCTTTACTATCTAGCCTTGTAATGGTTTTTCATCGTCGTTGTTTGAAGCAAACTTCCGAAAATCAATCATTTTCACCGAGCCATGCTTGACTACATTCAGAGCCAAAAAATCAAAGCAGTCAAATTTTCCTTCTTCAACCAAATCATACAAACAATCAGTGTTGAAAAAATTCGAAAGGACACATTGACAATGAAAACAAAATTTCTCCCATTCAAAATATCTTGTTAAAAACTTCTGTCTTCCTTTTCTCAATGATGCCTTCTTTGATTTGACCGATGGTTCATTATCTTGTTTATTTTGGTATTTTCTTTGTCGATATCATTACCAATGAACGTGCACCGACCGAGTTCAGCTATCATTGTCAAATTTGTTTTCCCTTTTTTGAAAGTTCATTTGTGCCTTTCTCAGTTCATTTCAGAAATCAGTGAAAATTTAAATTTCGATTTTCAACTATCAATTTTTTCTTTGAAATTTTCGAAAATTCATCTTTGATGTGAAAAAATTGCTTTAAGCAATTGAAAACGAACGGTGATCGCGTAACGAATGATCGGCCTTGCTTTAGGCCGAAATTCATCAACCGCCTGTGCACGTATGGACAATGTGATCCTTAAATCGTGTAAACTATCACTAATTCGTGCAACCCAACTCGATGGGGGTTTTGCTGCCTCGTGAAACTCTTGGCTGAGAAATACAGTTGGTTCCAGAAACTGACCTCACCGTGTGAGACACATTGAACGTTGTTAACGAAGGCCTCAATTCAAAGCACATCGAACCGGCAGCAGTTCCTCTAACCCTTAAGGACTACAGCTGGGGAATCCTCAACTTTCAGTTACCAGGTATGACATTTACGACATCGGTCGTTTTAGGCGGCAATTGGATTTGGCAAAGAAAATATGCCACACGAGCCATCGCCCGCCAGATTCAGCATTATCATCGGATACAACACAACAGCAAAATTGGAATCCAGCAACATTATGCTGGGCTTTGATCGTACCTCAGGCAAAGGAAATGAAATGATAACAAGCACAAGTCTGAAATTAATTAAATTTATGTTCCAGACCTAAGCCCATTTTTAAAGTCCACATCCTAATCCAAATCTCAAGTCCGAATCCGAAGCGCAAGCTCAAGATGTCCAGGTAGTAGATGAGCGAAACAATTTTCTTCTGTTTGTTTAATGTTTGTCTAATAAAAAAAATATTTTAATAAATAGTAAAATTAAAATTTTCCAGCTTTCGACATTCAATTTCGAATCCATATGACGTATTTGAGTAAGTTATCTATTCAATTAAAAATCAAGACTTAGACAAAAAAAAACCGATCAAGTTACACTTGTTTCATTCAAAGAGGTCGCTTTGCTAACAGTTTGTTGGTTTAGCTCAATAAAGTTTAACGTTTTACTTATGCTCTTTCTACAGTATATAACCAGAAAAATTCTTTAAAAAATTGAAGAAACTCAGGCATTTGACTTTTATTATTATTTATTAAAAAATATGGGAAAATATTAACACGGACATTGTTTAACTTTAGTTATTTTAATCACATATTTTGCTTAACTTCATTACATTTGCCAAAACTTGATTAAGAAGAAATACAAATTCCTACTTTTATTGCGATTTCCTCTCGCACTAATTCGATCTGATCATTCACTGTTTCAGGTTAAGTAACTTATTTTTATAACGCAATCGATGGCTCCAAGTTGTAAAATAATTCTGCAAGAATTATAAAACAAATTAATGATTATTTCTAGTAAAAGATAGCTGCATACTTACATCGACATGAAACGAATTAAGAAGTATCGTGTGTAAAGCTGACGTAACCTTGCTCCGAGATTTAATACCTTTTGGCGAGCAACTTCCTTCCGGTTGCTATTAAATCGTTTTGAGCAACTTTCGCTTTCGAGTACCAACAGATTTCGTTACATCCTACCATAATTAAAAGAAAAAGATCTACGGAACAAAAAAAAATCGTTTACGAATATAATTGAAAAAAAAAGGATTCACCTGCTGACTGTTTGTTGTCCTGATCCTGAGACAAGTTATGTGTTGGCCCACTGAATGGCACCGTAATTGTTGCTGCTACCTGTTGCAAAATACTTGGGTTGTCCTTTGAAACAGCCATACGGGTTTGAAAAACTAAACACTAAAATTTTGTTTGACCTCGTAGTCTGAGTTATAAGAAAATTTCAGACAGGTGACATTTCCAAGAATGATTTTTTCCTTCTATCACTTTCACTTGGATCACCATGACAATGATAAAACAAAGTGTTCATTTTCAGTAAAGGCGATTAACGAATGAGTGTGGAAGGAACTGAAAAAAATATTGTCGAACGTTGCAGGGTGTGGATTTCATGAACGCACTCTTTGTTTATTTATCATGAACTGCGAAAAATATCTGGGTGACTGAGATGTTTTCTCAATGTCTACTGATGTCAGGTAAATGATAGACGAAATTTTCAAGACTGCAAACAATCATGCATGACAACGACGCTTCCGTATTTGAAACACTTTTGCGATACATGATGAGGTAAAAAAGGACGCAGACTATCAGCAACGAACGTCTCGATGCTGATTTCCTTCCCTTGACGACTTTCAACTTTTAGGATCATAACTGATATGTATCAGTTCTGAGCGATCTATGTAGGCTATCAGATGATTTTTTATTTTTCGCTTTGCCTAGAAGGACAAAATCATGACTAGGTAACCGCAATGAACTGTCCAGCATGTGCTACAGCTTTTTTGAACATGTGGTCCTGGTATTTATTCAGATTTTTCCTTTTGAAACATTAATAATCGTCTATCAATAACGAGCATTATCAACAATAATGCGAGGATAGACGTTCGGGAATGATTGAGGGAGCGACGTTCAAAATGTATCACCAAGTATGTCGATCACCGTCGATTAGCCACGTGACGAATAGCAACGGTAGCCGCCGGTGGGGCATGGTATATCTTCTTGTATCAAGTTAGTGTTGATTTTCGACATATATTCCATGGGTACTTTTACCACGTGCGTATCACAGCACTCGGAGGAAGCATCATTCTAGCTAGAAACCATTCCTGATTGCTTTTCTTGAGCGATTTTCCGATCATTGGTTTGAAGTCTTTCTGAAATAGGATTCAAGGTGCTAGATTGCGGATTTTACAAACACAGCATAAGCTTCCATCCAAACCCTCGCAAAACGAGGCCAAAAGAACGCAAGCAAACAAACCAAAAAAACAGGATCGAAGAACGAAAGGAAGTCTAATCTTGCGGTAGCAATGTTTCAAAACAAACATCAACAAAAAAACATCAACCGGAGAACCGAGAAACCGGAACAGCCATAAAAACAGTTGAAAAGGGAAAGACTAATGTCACCAAACGACCCACCGAATAGGAACTATGGCACGTGACATTAAACGAAAGTGAAAACTGGCTGCGAAAATCCTTGCAAATCTTGTTTTCTTCGGTTATTTTTTGATGGAGGGTTTCACTTCCAAGAAACCGAACAGAAGGATAGTGTTTAAGTTTGTTTTCGGAGCCTAGTTTCAGTAGGTATTCAAAACAGGAATTTAGATTCAGGATTTAATCAAATTTATAGTTTGTATTCAGATATCAGATCTTTAGAAAAAAAATTAAGAACTATTGTGCATTTTAATAAAAAAAAATGGTAACGTCACTGGTGAACTGACAGTTGAACTCAGACTTCCAAAAATCTAGTACTTAATTTTTCTTTGTCGAAAGTCGGAAGTCCGGACGAACCATAATGTACTAGATCGACATTTTCTTATATGAGAGTATTTAAACGTAGAAATACAGAGAATTTCCCATTTTCACCCACTGTGTTGATGGGTTTCGTTTATCAAGATCATTGCTGAGTAGAATATTGCTTTGGTGCAGATTTGCCATCGTCCTTGTGTCGATAAAACAAAGTTGCCATTTCTGCCTCGGTACCTTGAGACTCAAGACCACCTTCCGATCATCTCTCCTTGTTCTTTTTTTTCTGTTTTTGATGTGTTTTAGCCAAGTGTGGCGCTTCGGTTTTACTTTCATTGACGAGATCCGTCCGTCCGAGAGTCAGTTCGAGGATGCCACAAAAAAGCAAGTGTAGAAAAGAAAAACGGCTCCAAACACCCAACAAATAACGTTGAACGAGAATTTTCTTTCTCTTGCTCGGATCGACAAACACATCCTCTCGGTCGTTGAAATAGATGAGTCAAACAGATGAAGCAATTTATGCTTTTGGCAAACGTTTCTTCGAGCTTCGGTGGGACCAGAAATTTCCATATAAAATAAATAGTAATAAAGTTTGATACCCTTTGGGGGTTTTTCTGTAAGCGGTGTGATATTTCTTCTTATTTCAAAATTTATAAACAGTATATTCACCATCATACCAGTTTAAGAAAAAATGACCTTGTGTTACAATCACACTCTCGTTTTAAAGCTAAAGAAGATTGTGAAGTCTCCATCTTCAAATTTCAGTTAAATGCGGGTTCATGTAAAATGTATATTGCGCTGTACATTTTTTCTCTAGCTTTTTAGGTAACTTTACACTCCATCTCCAAAATCTGAGCAAAAAAAAAAGTTCACACATGTAGTTCAGCACCTTTCTCTCAAGAGAGAGTGCATACAGCTGGTAGAGGAGATTCTTAGGGTGACACTTTGCTGCTGCCATCATGCGCTTTCAGGAGGTATGTACTCGAAGAAAACTATCTTTTATTAAATAGACGAAAGATATGCTTTTTGCCTTGGAACTTGTTTGTTCATTCCATTTGCACCATCATGCATTCCCAGTTTGTTTCGTTCCGTTCCATGCGATGTTTGTACCGTTTTTTTCCCTCATATCTATATGCCGGTGGTTTTGTGATGTTCCTTGAAGATGATGGGTACTCGAAGCGAACCAGAGCCACCCAATCTTGAACGGAACTGCTGCAACGCCCTCCTGGAGCCCGCTCGGTGCAGTTTGTTTCCATTTTACTTCTATGAATTTCATTATAAGTTAACATGCTTTCCCCCCGGCCCGGTGTCGAAGTCGTTTCCGTTGCAGCAGGTTTTTTGAGAGAAAACAGAAAAGTTGGTTTGGGCAGTCCAATGTCAGCTTGAGGTTGTCACAAGATGTGCTTTTAAAAAATCACTGTGTACATTGAACGCTTCGCTCCATTGCACTCAGACGAAATAAAAACGTTAAATTCACCTGGATTTTCACGTAGGCGCTTACTACGTGAATTTTTGCTCGACTTACGTGAATCACTTAGAAGCTAATACGTGAAATTCACATGGCTGTATGCTGTCAAAACGAAGACACATACGATTTACGTGAAAATCCAATGATCCACCAAGTACAAAGGAATTTGGTGCATTCTATTTGACGTTCACGTAGCTCTGAATAACTTATTCACGTAAAATCTCTGTGACGGAATACACTACTCAATATGGCGCGGATCCAAGAGTTGGTGCTATCAAAAGGAGAAATTCTAGGTGATGAAGCTGATTATTCGTGAGTAGTTAAAATTTTGTTGTGTATTCGTTATTTAAATTTTATATTATTTTAACAGAATTCGGAATTAGGGCAGCTACGACGACCAGGCAATCACTATGGAGACAACCCAAATGCCATCTTCAATGCGGTATTATGTGTCAGGTATGTCAAGTGAAATGTACAAAGTTTCCATTGATAGTGCAAAGTGCATCGTGTCTAAGAAAAAATAAAATGTCCTGCAAAATCAACACATTTTTTATTTATAAGATCCGAAAAACCCAACTACGTTTCTATTTCAATTAAATCTACGTGAAACGCATGTAGCAGAACGCATCCCTTTTCACATTCGAGCTATGTTATTTTCACATACAACTCATATTAAAGTTACGTGAATTCTGCTCGCTGCGCTAGCTCTGTTTGCTACCTGAAATTCACGTAGGTTTCACGTGATTTTCATGGTGGCAAAAATCCATGTACATTTTCACGTAGCGTTCATGTGAAGAATTTTTTCGGTGTGGGAATTATTCTCGATCTAGTAGAAGAAAAATCAGAATTGGTGAAACTATTTTCCAAATTTAGGGGTCATTTTTTACCTGATAAATTTTACTTTCATTATCAATCTGTGCTGACTTATAAAATCTCTGAGTTTGATGATAACATTGTTTTTAATTTAATTTACTACGAAATGTTGATATCTGTTTTGTGGAACCTTAAGTCTCGTTCGAAGCTTAATTTCTCAACTCTCAATTCGTATTGGGGTTTTTTTTCAACAATTCAAAACACTACAGTATGACCCAAAAAAATTAAGAAAATCAGTCATCAAGGTTCAAAAACACTTTTCTTAAAGTTAAAATGATTTAAAAACCTTATACTTCATTCAGCCATGTAGATAAACTTAAATTTTAGAAAACAATCACCCGATGTGTCCACTTCCGTTCTCAATTACTCTCTCCATGCGAGATCGTAGACGGGAGCATACCTTCGCAATATAAGCCTTTGACATTGAAGCCCACGTCTCAGAGATAGAAGCCATCGGATACCGTGTTCGTTTATACGATCAGTGTTGCACTGGTAGTGCACCTGAATGGCGAAGGTGGCAACCTCTGAAAATATTCAGTGATACTTGTGCCCTCACCAATACTATCGTAATTTTTGACAAGTCGTGCCTCCCGGTATAAACGAACTTGGTGGAAGCGAAAACAAATATCAGCTGGTAGATAATGGATTTTCAGAGGTTGATATTTACAGTTGACACTATCGATTTCACACACACCAAGTATAGGTTAGGGCAAAACTCGATTTAAGTTCGTTTTTGTCCTGTTGAGTGCAAAACTGAGCGAGTGGAGCAAATAAATACGGTAAGAGAATCGAGACTTGGATAAGAGGATTTAAGGGCCTTTTTGAAGACTTTAGTATTCCATTCTAAGAACCATGACTCTGGTGGGATGCTTAGTAATTAACTTGAATTTCCCATTCTCTGGAACATCCTTACACTTTAGGGGTGAAATATACCGATCGCTACGTGTATCTGACGCCGGATCAATCTAAAAAAAATTCTCGTCTGAGAACACGACGATCAGCTGCTTCTTCTTCAACAAAGACAGAAATCGCTCTGTTAGAGCTTAAAAAATCAGAGAAAGTTAGACACATATGTCTGTGCACAAGCGAATACCACAAATTTGATATCAAAAGAAGATTTCCTAGCAAATATGAAATCGTATCAGAAATGATAAATTATGTCGTTTACAATGGTGTTGGGAATCGCAATTCCAACTGTATAGTTAAAAGACCGTATAAAATATCGCCTGAAGTCAGTTTAAATCGGATATGGTTGAAAGTTTGCAATGTTTGTTTGAAACAACTTAGCTCCCGCGCGGGCTTCAAGTGAGAAAATCATCGTCATGTTCACTCTGCAACCAGCAGTGCATCCAGATGGCTAAAAATCAGCTGGGAATTGAGTAATATTGGTCAATGAGAGATCTGGAAAATATTGTCACTGGCAACGATTTGAAAGCTATGAGAGCAAAATCTTGCGCTTTCTTGCATTTTTCCGTTAGGTACGAATAAGATGTCGGATACGCCCAAATGGTGTAGTTTTTGTCGCTTAAGAAAGAAATGAAATTTATGGATGTACAATGTACATATATTGCTTCCACTTTGGTAGGTAAATGTTGTTATGTCAACTTTCATACGATCTTTCTATAATGTATATGGAACGTATAACAAAACAGAATATGAATTTAGCTACGAAAATGTTTGCTAGAAGTTCACTTTTAATTTCACGCACTCCAACTTAGGTTAGGAGTTAGGGCAAATTTTAACTTTTAGCAGATATACTTGAACCGATATACCCCACTTAACGAGAAATCGGGAGACACGAATAGCGCTATCTGGCGACAGAAATGGAAGTATTATACTGTGAATTTTTTCGGAGCATTGGATGCCAGGTGTCCTGATTTTTCAATTGACAATCGCAAAAAATGTGGCGTAGAATATACACACAAAATTTCTGAGCCTCCACTTAGCAAAAATAGTCGATTACTTTCGATTAGCAATTGGACTCGTTTTACTGACACGATAGCAAAAAGGGATTTTTGCTTGATTTTAGTAAAAACTAAGTTCGTTGGCCGCTTTCTGATTTTGGCAGCAGCCGTTTTTGCTGCCGCTAAGAAAAAAGTCAGTGCTGTTTGGAAGTTTGATACCGACGGTTCCTTTGGTGGCCAAGTGGACAACGAAAAGGTGGCCAAATCGACAACGGAAGCATACAGGTAACATTACATTCGGAAAATAGATTTTCCGGTTTTAATGTGTTTAATTCTCTATTTTTTCGACTAGATTGCTGCTGCTAGTGACGGTACTTCATCAACGCGAATGTACGGAAAGGATGGTTCATGTAGGCCGTAGATGTAACCATCCGAAAATAGGCGTTAAATAACCCGTTCCCCGCTGGAAAGTTATCGAAATGTTAGTGACAAAAAAGTGTTTAGTGCAAATTCCGAAAAAAATAAAAATAATATGAAAATCACACAGTTTTTGTATTTGATTGAAAATATTATACATTCCATGTGTTTCCAGAAGAAAAATAATAAATCTTGCAGGCTCAAATCCTGCACGATCTTTATCACCGGTTTTTGCTAAAATTTCAGTAAAACATTCCGGCGGCTAACTTTTTCCCATATTTGCTGATATTTTAGCAAAAAAATATTGCTAAATTGATTGCTAAATTTCTAGCTGGTCAAATTTGAGCAAAATTTTGCTAATTTTCGGCCTCGAAAATTTTGTGTGTAGAAAAGGCGGATGTAAAATGAGTACTTTTTGAATAAATATGAATTATTAACAGCGCATATTCTTACAATTCTTAAAACGTTATCCAAACCCTTAAAGCATCGGCAGCGGTAAGTGTTATATCAGATGTTAACCCGGGACACATTCTAGGTCCTTTTTTAGCTTTAGCAGCTCATTTGCGGTGCGGTAAGTGCTAAACTGGTTCCCATTTTTTCCACTGGTGACGCTCCGATAGGTGTTGTTGTTTTTTGTTGCTATTTTCTTTTGTAAATTTTTCCTAGACACTTTAAGGAGCTGGTCGGTATTCAAATATGGCTCCTGGCAATTGCTCTTTCAATACCAAGGAGCATGACCGCTGCTGATACTTTTAAACATCGTGATTGTAATATTACTATCGATTAAGCGCAAAGTTTAAAAAAAGAAAGAAATAAAAGGGAATTTTATTAGACTCAAAAACTTTAAAGTCAAGCATTCGTAATAAATGGCTGATTTAATATGACATCATAAATAACTAAAAATACATTGAATGACGACATTCGCGATAAAATCTGCCAGCACAGATTATAGACTTTTGCATTGCAAATTTCTGCCAGCCCTTTACGAGAAACGAAAACAAACTACATATTCCTAATCAAACATTTGCGCTTTTTAGTTTCTTTAAATCGAATTCCATGAAATTTATTTCATCTTTGTCTTCATTTTGAGTTTTTAACAACGATCCGATACCTAGAATATGTCATACAAAACGATAAAGTCAATATGTCAATTAAATATAGATAAAGTAATGAAAAAATGGAAAATCAAAAATGATTATTATTAATTTTTCCTAGTTATATTTAAATAGGTTTTTTTTTGTATTTTGGATTATGATTTGTTTTGTAATTGTAAAGAATAATAAAAATGTTTCATTTCAAAACCAATATACATGCCATTCGGAACCTGAGATGAATTTTTATTTAATTTCGTCACATTTCCATAGCGGGAACTAAATTTTCACTTCTTGGTAATAACAAATGACATGATGCTTTTTTCGTGGTAATTTAAAAAAATGTGCTTAAATTTTATTTTCTTTTATTTTGCGTTCACGTGCACAAATAAATGATGGGAAAACATTAAGAAAAATATCGCATTCCGATTATTCATTGACAATCGAAAGAGTTTGTTTTATTTATTTCAGTACAATTGGTTTAAATTTGAAAGAAAAAACAATTCTGTTGCACACATTTGTTTCAATCAATAAAAAAAATTCAATCTGTGCCCTTTCAAAATGTTAATCTGGAGTTGTCAAAATGCTGATCAGGGATGCCGTCCAAACATATTTTCATCACTTTTTTTGTTTAGTTTAGGAACACATAACAAAAATAAATTCCGCTCATTTAAGAAATGAATTCTAAATTCGCACCACCAGCCTTCACTTCTTTCATGTTTTTTAGAAGATATGTCACAAGTGTCTTAGGCATAATTCCAAGTTCACTATCAGAAAACATGGATATTAGTTATTAGCCTTTTGTTTTTTGTTTGTTTTAATCAATTCATTAATTATAAACATTTAAAGGAGATTATTGTCATGTTATTGCTAGATCAAAGCTCGGTATAATATCCTTTGACCTAACATCTGAATTTGATAAATGATCTAACAAACTTTATAGTCTGATAATGATAAACCAATTTGTTTGAAAATGTTCAAATATTAACAAGAAACATCTAGCATGAGACAATAACAATACCATCTTATAATACGAATCGTTTACAAATCCATTTTATGCCAAATTGAAAAGTGGCACCCGTCATCTAGTAAAGAGCAAATAACGATATTTCTACATAAATATTTTTTTTTTAACTATTAGTTAGCCAAATTTTCTATTCTGATTGATTGAATTTAAAATCTTTTTCTTTAAAAAAAACTTTTTGCGCATCCAAATCAATGTATCGTTTAAAACAATCAAATAAGGAAGGTAATTGAAAGTAATTACTCCGCTCCATATTTTGTTCAGAAATATTTACAAGTAATGAATGGAGATATTTTCTCAAACCCCTTTTTATATGTTTGTTTGTTGATCCACTAACATTTTTTTGGTGCAAGAATAGAAACAAACAATTCCATTTATTATAACTGGCATCCCTGATCAAGTCGAGTCGGAATACACGCTATTCACAATTTAGACAAATTTCTCGAATAAGTACTTCCATTTTGTCCACTAGAGGATGCTGATGGTGTCGCCTTCTCATTATATGAAGAAAATAAGTGTGGTGAATATTGATTTCAATTATATTTGCTTTTAGGCTTGTATAAGAAAATTGATTTTTTTGTACTGAAAAATCAACATAATTTTTGTTTCCTTTGTAGAACCGAGCCTGCTAATGGCTTTTGTGCTAATTTATTAATTTTTGTAAAGGAAATTTTCCGCTGAACAACTTTGTTGAAGACCTAACTTCGTATCTAATAAGGCAAAAAAGTCATAAGCTGTTTAACAGGGGTATGTCTTTTGGCATTGAAAAACAATAAATTCAATTGACAACACTGCTGGGACCGAAGTATAGTCCTATTTGCCGCTAGTAGTATTAGTGTCATAATTCAGAAATTGTCACTAATACTTTTCAATTTTGGGAACATTAACCTAAAAAACGACCGTGTTCATCGGCTGGCTGCCCAGTTTTTGCACTGAAATTTGTACCGAGAGTTTTTGAGGTTAATTGTCCCGACTCATCTGTACACGCTCAGCAAGTGTGCGTAAGAAATGTCAAAAACAACTCTATTGCATGGAAAGAAGTCATTCAATACCTCGCTAGGCACCCAGCAGTGATCTCAATTAAATTTATTGTTTTTCAATGCCAAAAGACATACCCCTGTTAAACAGCTAATAGCTTTTTTGCTCAATACGGTAGAATACGAAGATACGGTCTTAAACAAAGTTGTTCAGCGGAAAATTTCTTTTTTTTTTTAAGTTGGTACAAAAACCATTTGCAGACTCGGTTTTAAAGAAAAACTAAAAATGACGTTGATTTTTCAGTACAAAATATTTAATTCTCTTATACAAACCTAAAAGTTCAAATTTACTCATGTAAACGTTGCTTAAAAATTCTGCAAAAAATCATAGAAGACTTTTGAAGCAGAGCTTCGTTTTGACCCCAGGGTTTGAGAAATTCCAAAATGACCTCAAATCGACTCAGTCTAATGTCTAATAACACAAATTTGAAAAAATAATTAATGACACGAAGTTGTTTCTTCAGAACTAGAAATTTGCTTAAAAATAAACTTTAAGCTGTTTAGCTGTTTAGTTAACAAATTTGAAATCAATATTGCCAATACAGCAAAAAACGAATGCGAATTGAAATTTCGAATAAAACGAGATTATGAGCTCCGGACATACAGTACCGTTCATAATTGTATAGAAATTGGAAGCACGCACACTGTCACTTCGAATTAGAACTTCCATAACTTTTTACTCTGATGTTATTTTTTGATCAAATTTTTTTCGTTAGATAGACCAACTATCACACTATTATACCACAAAATTTGAGCTTTCTGGAGTTTGTGTGGCCTGAGATACAGTAATTCTACGAAAATCGGACTTTTTGGACTTTTCTCATTCAAACTGCAATATCTCTGAAACTACGCCACATTTTTTATTGAAATTTTGCAGAGTGATTGTTGAAACATAAAGCTAGCATGTCTGAAGTTTTCGAAAAGTTCTATCGATGAGATCAAAAGTTTCGCGAGGTGCAATATTTCAGGCATGATCCAAGAAATGCGATTTCTATAGAATTTTGGACGATTCATGAGAACAATATTGTTTCCATCCAACAATCAGACAAAAAGTGTCTGGCAAAAGCAATGAATGAAAGTCAAAACAGTTCATTTTTAAAGTTCACAACATGTTCAATTCATCATTAAAAGCTTATGCTGACAAAAACAAGCTGGGAAATGGGTCTTTTTTCGATTGATTAATAAGAAACTGGTAAAAAAATGAGAATTCTATGTTTTGAAGTAAATGTTGGAATAATAAAGCAAATACGAATTAATTTACCATTTCACTTATAATTCTGTTAAAGTAGGTAAATTTATTTGAAAGTTATAAAAAAATATGAAAATAAAAAATTAGTTTCTCAATATTTTAGAAGGATACTGATTTATAGAATTCAATTGATAACTCAAAGGATGAGCGTTTCGATGCCCATGTTTTAATGATTGTTTTGGTAGATTCTCGCATCCTGAACTCGATTTTTTGTTGTCAGATTTTGTCTATCACCTTTAGCTTTTGTGATATGGAGTTCATACGCTTAAAAATACACCAGTTTTGAGAAAAATCGATCATTGATAGACAACTGATGAAAAAACAATACTAGGTACATAAAAGAGAAAAAACTGATTCAGAATTGGTGTGACTTCATTCAATCTGGAATCTTGAAAAGTTAAATTCTATGGTTTTAGTGATAATTTGTATTTCTGGCCTAACTGAAGAAATCTTTAAATACATTTAAGAAATTTGTTGAAGCCTCGCTTTGATTTTGGCTTTAAAAAAAATATCTTAACTTCAATTTAATTTAAAACTTTGGTTTACAGTTCCCTTAAACACCCATATTTAACCGAATGGGAAAAAGTAAACAAATAGAAAACATCTAAAACTTTTTTCGCAGAAGTTAATTTTACTTGCCGTCTTGGGGAAAGTTCAAACTTCTATTAACCTTTATAACTTTTTTTGCAATGTTTTGAAGTTTCGTCCAAAACGTTCAGAAATTTCTCAAAAGAAGTTTTTTTCGAAAATAAAAGCTTTAAAGAAAAAAAAAACCTAATGTCATATTTCGATTCAGAGCACTCAAAAAAAAAAAAATTAAAATAGCTCTTAAGTTCATTGCACCTAAAAAAAATTTGAAATTTGTGACCTTGTGTAATTTATCAAAACCCTTTGTAATGTGGAATTGAGCATTCACAACAACAAGATACACAAAATAAAGCTGCGGCTGAAATCGATTTCTTAAATGATATTTCACATCTGCATAAAATTTGCAATGACATAAACGATTTTTAAAACAATGAAAATGAATAGCAATAAAGTAATAGTTACTAGGTCTTAGTTTTTTTTCTGCTAATTTTATTGATTATCGTGAGTGAGTAGTGAATACCTGCGTTTCTTAATAAGAACCAATTTCAAAAACGAGGTAAGGTTTTTGTGACTCAAAATTTCAAGGGATTAATTTCTATAACCCATTTTTTTTTTTTTAAATCTTGATCCTTCTGTTCATTGAATTTATTTTTATTCTAGTTTGTCTTGAGTTTTCGGCATGAAAATCATCAACATCATCGATACGAATATACAATTCTTACACGAAGGAAAAAGACCACAGTTGGTCTAACTATTTGAGCTGGTTAGACCAATCATCAAAGCGTAGTTGATTTTTTTGCATCTAATTATAAATATAATAAACTAAACTCCAAACTGATGATTGACTTTACGCAATCAACTATGAATATATGGATTCAACTGTAATGGTAATGGTAAATGATTCAACTGTAAACACGATAGATTCAACTACAATTGTATAGTTGATTTTCGGCATTCAACTATAAATATAATAGATTCAACTATACATTCCTGGTTGACGTCTAACATAAATACGATAGACCATTTTTTGTGGTATAATTGATTCAACTGTAAATATGATAAACTCAACTACAAACATCAAGATGCAAAAAGAACAACAGCGGAGGAGCCAGGAGGTGAATATCGGGATTTCCGGTCAGGTTTTCTAACATCGTGGCGGCTAAAACAAACTAGATGCAAAATGCTGAAATAATAAATTTAAAGAAAATGAAACGTAGCCATAAAATTATTCCGAAAAGAACATCTCAAGATATGATAACATCCAATATAAGCAGAATTTAAATTTACAATACTTATACTTGAACTCATTGAATCAATCATAGAAATAACAATCAATCTATCATATTTATAATTAAACTAGCTGACCCGGTAAATTTCGTTTTACCTTTTACTTAATATATCGCTGGAAATATATAACTTCATCTACACGTCTTAAGCTTCTTCGTGCTGGTGATTTTTTTTGAAAACCGTCATAAAATTGTTCGAGTAACTATTATACAAGCCATCTCTGACACGAAAAACCCTCGGATACCAAATTTTACTTCATTCCGACCGTTCGTTTATACGTGATGGTGATCACCTCCATTTTTATACATGAGATCAATCATATTATTATGATTGAATCTATCATATTTATAATTAAATCAGTTATATTATTATAGTTGAATCTATCATATTGTTAATGGGATCAATCATATAGTTATAGTTGAATCTACTATAATTACAGTTGAATGTATGACATCAATCGTACATTACGGTTGAATCTATTACATTTGAATGCCCAAAATCAATCATACATCCATAGTTGAATGTATTATATATATTGTTGAATGTACGAAATCAATCAGATTGTCTATTATATGTATTGTTGAAATTTTGATAATTATAGTTGGTCGAGAAATAATCAGATATATGATTGAATTATAAGTGAATTATTGTTGGAAATACCATACTTTTTTCTCCGTGGAGTCACAGGGCTGAACTTTCTCAACTGAGATTTTTTTTCAGAATTTACCTACCGCCTTGAAAAATTGTATGATTGTATGATAGGAAAGTTATAACAACAGTATGTATTGTTGTCGATAAGATTAAAAAAACGCCAAAAAAACTAATTGCACATTCCCCAACGTGCGGCAGGTTTTCGAAGATCCATAGACGCTGACGCGATGACGTGACTATCGGAGAAGCAGCTTGAAGGTTCAACATTTTTTAAAGAGAGTCGGCCGCCACCCATATTTGCTTCATTAAATTTAGGTAGGTATAAACTAGCGGAGCGAGAGACAAACCGTCGCACAGTTCGCGTCGTTGTGTTCATTTTCGTTGTTGTCGTCGTCGTCGTCATAGTCGTCATAATCATCGTAAAGATATTGAGAAAAATTTCAGAAACCACGGTGCTGTTCGCTCGTTCACTCCCTGCTGTCATTAAGTTTGTTTGTGTGTCATTCGCGAAACATCAACAACGGGTTTGAAACCCACTAACTATAGATATCGCGGAGAGCCAAAGAATGAAAATTAAATACTTTAAGATATGGACGGACTGAGATATGTATGTAGAAGGTACCGGTCAGGCAGGATCGCCAAGTGAATCGCTCGGGGAGATGTCGCTGATTGAACCGGGGAGTTCGTAGTTTAAGTGACAGCAGCGCCAACCAAGTTACTTAGGTACCAGAGTGTGTGTTTCTAGATGTATGCATGCACATCTGGATTGACATTCCTTACTTCAAAGCTGTCGAGAAACTGAGATCAACACATGACAGTTGTTAGCCCAGCCCAAATTGTGTTTATATGTCAATTAAATTGTCGTTCAAGAGGCTCGATAGATATTTGTTTAGTTACAGTAATGTGTTACATTTTCCTTATGTTGAGAAAAAGCACAACAAACTAAGAAAACCCAAACACATTTTAGACAATGTTTGGAAAAAGGCAATACAAAACCACATTAAAATATCCTGAGATGTTATGGTTTCAACAGATGTAAAATTTTTAGTAATTGAAGCTATTGATGAATTCGAGTCAATCTAATAATAGATATCATTGGAAAAATAGAAGGTTTACTTTCTGGAACTTACAACAAGGTAGTCTGGTTGCATGGTGTGAATCATAAAAACGAGTATTCTCAGGCTCAATTTTTTCGATACCTACTAGAGTTTATAAACATAATTGCTCAACACATTCCATGAGTTTAACCGAATCTATACATTCTGGACGTTTGACTCTGAAAATGAGTAACCGATCGACGACGACGACGTTATTCATCGGCTTCAAAGAGACTCGACATTGGCACAGAAAAACGTGAGAATCTAGCAGACGATCGATTTGAAATTCTCAAACGGCGACGGACGCCGTTATTGGCTAAGTCAAGTCAAACCAACTAACCTAAACAACTAGAATTCGCTCGCGCACCTCGAGGCAGTCAAACAAATTTGTACTGTAGTCAGTTAACCTTCTCTCGGCAGCAGCCGCAAATATGCGCGAGAAGATATAAATTGGCGACCAAGGTTTTTCAGCTCAAAAAGATGGGACCAAGCGGGAGCATCGAATCGAAATTATGTCATCTCTATTTAAAATATGTACACAGAGTGTTGAATTTCGGGCGTGTTGTTGTTTTTTTTCGGGGTGTCGTGTTTTTTTCTTCTTTTAAATTTAATTCTGAATGTTTGGCTGCTTTCAAGGCTGCCTCAGCACATGGGTACACGATACTGGTGAATTGAGACTGACAGTTTTCATAGTGCAAACACGTACGTCGTACCTACAACTTTTCTTCGCCACCAAACCAAGCCCTTCATCAGGAAACCAACGGGATATGTACCTGGTTGTTTTTGGTATTACAACTTCGCGTGTATAGACATGACCACAGAAAGTCTACTCAAATTTGTTGACAGTTATTATTTTTCCCCTGCTTCATTCTGTAAAAGCTATTTTATGAGGTCATCATACCGGAATGTTTGACACACTTCGTTTGGAACACTTGGTGTTTCCTTGAGCGATCGAATACAAATTTATAAACTTTGAAGATTTGAAATTGAAAAAACCAACGTCTTTAAACTTGCACAGTTGTGTTATTTGAACTATAACAAGATACCTCAGCTGCATTAAACCACAGAGAACAGATACAAGCTAGCCCACGAAAGTTGTGTAAAAAATCCCAACACTCTTTTTGAACTAATTTTTGTTTTTTGGCTAGGCCACCAGATGTCTCCAAACACACCAAAGAGAACTGTCAAAACAAAGCTGAAGTTTCAGTCAGTTATTTATAGGTTGTATGAGCTGCTTAGCATGCTTCAAGAAAATCGCTGTTGATGTTTCGTAATACGTTCATCGTGTTGCATTCAAATTTGTTAGAAATACAAAGTTTTAAACAGCTGGATTCTAAAGTGATATGTGAAAGTAACCCGCTTTGAGATGCCTAGAATCAGTAGTGCTGGGTGAGACTGATCGTCAAGAATGTTCTTGTATTTGACTGGACATCGGTGATGCATTTTCTAATATAAATTACGGTTCAAGAAGTGCGAAAACTTATATCAAAGCTGTAAGTTATCTTAACTGTCATAGTAGTGCGAAAATAAAGAAAGTGAAATTTCGCCCAGTTAAAAGTAATTCGGATTTCATTTATTTAGCAATAAATTAAAGTCGTCCATTTTACTGAGACATTGGATTCATTTTTTGTAAGTTCATATACGAATACGCCTTTTCGAAAACTGGGCACTTTAAAGTTGATTTGTAACTTTTGAACGGCGCAATAATAGTCAACTTTTAACGTATTTTTTTGGTGATAGCATTTGAAATTTAACACACTTTTTGACGATTTTTTGTTCGAGCTTGTACATCTGTTCTCTGTGATTAAACTGCAGAGAGTTTTATTGAAGGAAAATAATCACAGTAAGAAGATTCCATGTGACTTCCTGCGTAGAAATTAAACGCAACGTCTCGCGGTTCTAAGCATTTGAGTAAATCCCTGTCGCTCCTTCGATCTCTTACCACAGATTAATTGTTACTTAAAAAAACTTAAGCCATTAGTTTTCTTCCGATTGTATGTAGGTATGTCGGTATTATTCAAATTGACAAGGACCAACAAATCGATTCATAAATTACGCGTAAAAGCATCGTGAGTATATTGTTGTATCTCTGTACTTTGGAGCACTGTTCTTAATATTTTTTTATAACAATAATATTTGGTACAAAACCTCATAAAGTTAGTACGTGGTAAAACTGTAAGGACTTTTTTGATGGTTTTCATGAACTCAAAAAGACCTCGTCTGGAGCACTTCCAAGATAATAAGACCGGAATAAATTTTAATGTTTTGTCACTTGGACTTGAAATAGTAAAATATAATCCGAATTTTCAATAAATTGGACCAAACTGAACAAAACTTATAGGTGACACAATTTCCATCTTCTACAGTTTGACCTCCGCACTATCAACTGATTAAATTTTTGAAGAGCTTATCACATTTCTCAATAAATTACCTTAAACTTTATTTTTCCCACTCAAAGGCCACCAAATCCAAATTGACTAGATGATGACTAGTTTATGAGTTGACCCCAAACTGATTTTTCATTTTATAATTCATTTAGTTATTTTAAAGAAATTTCAGATGAGGGAATAACAAAGATAAAGGGTGATACGGTCAAAATTTGGTCAATATCAATTTGACGTATTTCTTTCAATTTTGCATTTAAAAAACCTGAACACCCCTAATTTTGAAGGTGTATGCGTGTGTAGAATGTTGCTCCTATTTTGATTTTGGAATTCACTCTTCAGTTGTCAAAATGCCGTCCAAGGAAGAAAAACAGCGTATCAAAATTTTGCTCGCGCATCGCGAAAATCCGAGCTACTCCCACGCAAAGCTGGCAAAATCGCTAAAAGTTGCCAAATCAACCGTTACAAATGTAATTAAAGTGTTTTGGGAACGTTTGTCGACAGCCAGGAAGTCTGGATCGGGGGAAAATCGAAAACCGAAAGCCGCTGAGACGACAAAGAGAGTTGCCGGTAGTTTCAAGCGAAACCCTAACCTCTCTCTCTGAAATGCCGCAAATAAGCTGGGTGTATCGTCTACAACCGTGCATCGAGCCAAAAAACGAGCCGGACTATCGACTTACAAGAAGATAGTGACTTCAAATCGCGATGATAAACAAAATACGACGGCCAAAGCGCGATCCCGGAGGCTGTACACGACGATGCTGACGAAATTTGACTGCGTGGTAATGGACGACGAAACCTACGTCAAAGCCGACTAAAAGCAGCTTCCGGGACAGGAGTTTTATACGGCAAAAGGAAGGGGAAAGGTAGTAGATATTTTCAAGCACATGAAACTGTCAAAGTTCGCGAAGAAATATCTGGTTTGGCAAGCCATCTGTACCTGTGGCTTGAAAAGCAGCATTTTCATAGCTTCCGGGACTGTCAACCAAGAAATTCACGTGAAAGAGTGTTTCCTAAAGAAACACGGTTGTTCCGTACTGTTTTGTCCGGATTTAGCATCTTGCCATTACGGTAAAAAGGCCTTGGAGTGGTACGCCGCCAACAACGTGTAGGTGTTTCCCAAGGACAAGAAGCCTCCCAACACGCCAGAGCTCCGCCCAATTGAGAAATACTGGGCTATTGTCAAGCGAAACCTACAGAAGACCAAAAAAACTGCTAAGGACGAGCAGCAGTTCAAGGCAAACTGGCTTTCTGCGGCGAAGAAGGTGGACAAGGTGGCTGTACAAAATCTGATGGCAGGAGTTAAGCGTAAGGCCCGGCAATCCGGATTTGGAAAAACGGAAGCCTACCTGAATATTTTTCCTGAATTTTATCTAATTAAACTTGAAAAAGAAATTTAATTCGATTTTTTAAATAAAAAATTTTACCGATTTACACGCGTTTTCTCTTAACCAAATTTTGACCGTATCACCCTTTATTTGTGTATGATCGAAAACTTCCTTAAACCTGGCTAGCAAACGTTTCGGCAAAATTCCTTATGAAGGATGGACTAAACATTTTTCATAACTCTTCATTTGGCATAAGAAAACTTTACGGATAGGAAAAACGTTTTTTAAGTTCTGAATGTGTATAAAAAAAATAAAGGTGAACCAATACTCAATCCAAGTGAAATAAACTGTTCTTTATCCGGTGAAGAGGCCGGAAATAAGTAATAAGAATTTGTTTCCGAGTTTCCATTACCTATAAAAAAAATACAATTTACCAGCATTATATTTTTAATCTCCTAGATCAGAGGTCGGCAACCTGCGGCTCGCGAGCCGCATGCGGCTGTTTTGATGTATAGCTGCGGCTCTTTAGCTCACTGTAAGAATATATAGTATCGATTTGATTGAAAAAAAAATCAAAAATCGCACAGTATCAATATGTGAGCATTGTGACTTCAAACACTGTTTTTCATACAAAGATCCAGAAGAAAAATAATGCTATCGCTGTCGGAACAAACTGAAGCGCCAATAAAATTGTTTGTTTAAATAAGTATGATTTGATTTTTGTTGCGTTTCACGTAGTTTTTAAGCATAAAACGTTTAGATAAGGGTTTGAATTTTCATTCATCCTGGAATGCATAATTAACAAAAAAAACAACACTAACTAAAATCAAGTCAAATCACCAACACCGGATATTGCGGATTTTTTGCGGATTTAAAATTCATTTCACCACGAAATTTGTTTTTGTTTAATCATTTACTTTTTATTTGTGAGTAATTTTGTGTTAACGTGTGAAAAAGAGCACTATTCATTATTTAATTATTTTTGGAACAACGCTATTTTTCCGATAGAACCGCGATTCTTGCCTATTTTTTCAGTTTTAAGCAATCGCAAACATCCTTTAAAACTTTTTAAAATATGTACTGTGAATAGACATAACGTAATCGGAATAAGTCAATCAATCTGAAAAGTATTTTCAAGTTTAACGAACAATAACTTAAAAACAGTAAATAGCAATCCTATATATTCTCATGTGTTGAATAAAGATTATTAAATAGAATATTTGAAATTCATGATAAAAATTCAACTGCTTGACAGTACTCCAAACCAAAACATAAATTCATGTTATAAACTATACTCGAAATAAGATTTAAGATTGCAGAAATTAGACTTCGGTACAGTTATAACATTTTCAAATTTTTTGTTTAAATTTAGAATTTCATGATTTGAATGAAAATTTGAATCAAAATGAAAACTAATCAAATCAGCATCTATGTAAGTCCAGACGTAATTTGGCATTACCTGACTTTTAACTTGTTTATTTTTAAATTGTTCTGAATTTTTAAAGCAAACTTTGGCTAAATATTTGAAAATATTTAAAGTGATTTTGGTTTAAGATTTAAGAAAAGCTGTTTTTTGTTCTAGGTCTATTATTAAAAGGCATTATACCACATGAACTAACTATTAAAAATTGAAAGATGTTTTATACCCCTAATTGAAAGCTTAATCACAGGCTTAACATATTTTTGTCAAAAAACCATATCGTTCTATTTGAAACCGAAGCTAATTTTTCAAGTATTCAATTGCTTGCATTTTTTTAATATTTTACAAGACTTTGCACACAAAGCTTTGAGTACTTCCGAATATTTAAAGTACAAAAGTATGATGCTATAGAACGAAGGAAAAGCTGTCACAACAAATTTAAACAAAGTTTCAGTGATAGGGTCCAAATTATTCATGTCACAGGTTAATCAATATTCCATAACTAATGTCAGTTATTATTTTGAATATTTTAGCTTTTTTAAATTTTCTTAATATTTTTCTTGAAACTTCGGTTCAGGAGAATATTCTGATTATGATATTATCAGCTGTATACTATGAACCAAATGATAAAATGATCTGTTTTTTTTTAATATTTGACTCGTGTTTTCAATTGAGTTCAATCAATCACAGAATCAAAAATTTATTAAGGCCAAAACCACATGTTTTTTCTTCAGTAGTAAGAAGCAACATGTAGGGACAATCTGCAAAGTATTGAACTCAAATATTTATTCTATCGAATGCATTCATATTGAAACATATACGTATATGATGTTACATTTTTAGAAGTTTCATTTGATTTAATGCCCATATTTCTGGAATTTTCGTTATTATTGGAAAATTAGTTGAAATTTCAATATAATCTTCATTTTTCATCAAAATTGCTTTGATGAGTCGTGGCAGTCAAATAATATAAATGTTGAATAACAATGACAAAATATTGCTGACAAATTGCTATGCACATTTAGCATAGATAAAAGCATGTTACAATAGTTGAAAATCCTATTATTTTAAAGCCAAACAGCTTTAAAAGAAGTTTGAACTTGGTAAAAATGTCCCTTAGATTTGATTAAATAGATTTGTTTTTCTTATTAAACATTCTGGATAGATTGTGCTTAACAAACATTAGTGCGACTCTTTGATACAATAAAATTTTGAAAATTTATAGTTTTGGCTCTTCTGGTTCAAAAGGTTGCCGACTACTGTCCTAGATCATGAGTGGCCAAACCAAGGCTCGTGGCTTTTTGTGACCTGCGAAGTTCATACCCGAAATGTCTATTTAAACTTTCGAGTGCTTTGCGTAAAATTGTGGACTTTTAAAATGTTTTCCAACTCCCTGCGAGCGTTGAGAGATTCAAGGTGAGCACTAGACACTAGTTCAATTTGAGGCTTCGAAAGGCGTAATGGAGACAGTCGAACCATTTTTTTTTTTCAAAAATAACTTAAGTAGAACTCAATTCGAACCTATATCGAATATAAAAATATATCTGAGAATTTAACGGAGGGTTTTGTTAAAACTATATATTTTTATGTTTTGTACAGCGAAATTTTTGAGCCATTTCAAATAATCGAATATTTAAATAAGATAATAGTTGTATTATATATCTGAGACGTAGGTTTAAGCTATTGATGTTGTCGTGATTTTATGAATCTCAATTCAGAGGTTCACTTAAACACGTCTGTCGCTCGCAAGAATAGATCAATGACTGACTTTGTTTTGTTTGTTTGTCAAGTGCTGCCAAAATAGCAAATGTTCTCATAGAAATTTATATTATTTTATTCATCTACAGTGTTGCCGAATACAACTATTATTTTATTTTATTCCTAATTAAATTTGATTTATTTTCTGTATATTCTTCATCTCGTCCCTACAGATGTGAAAAAAGGAACTTTGGCTCGGTGATACTAAAAGGTTTGAGCCGATTGAAATAAAAGAATAATTAAAAAAGAATAGTTGCATTCGGCAACACTGGAGATTAATAGAATAAAATAAATTTCTATGGGAACGTTTGTTATTTTGGCAACACTAAGCAAAACAAACAAAACAAGGTAAGTCATTGATCTATTCTTGCGAGTGACAGACGTGGATGAGTGAATCTCTGAACTCAGAATTGAGATTCATAATAATCGTAAAATCACGACAGAACTGTCAGCAATATTGTGTTTTTTTTTAATGCAAAAGGAGGAACTTTACTAAACTTGTCATAACATCGATCAATAAAAACTTTGGAGTTAATTTGAAGGACAAGCTTCAGGAAATAGAGAACTTAATTTATCGGCCTTATCAGTGAAAAGTAGGGACACCTTTTTAGTAGGGACACCTAAAGATTATGAAATTTTATAGATGGGGAAAGTTAGAAGCAATGAAAGATGGTGAAAATGAGCGGGTAGAATTGATTGAGAAACATTATCATCACATTTCTTTTTTTTTCAGGTAAATGCAATCCTATTTGTATCTACTTCTTCTAAATAAATTCTTCATTTCTTCTAACTTTCTAACCATCTAAAAAATTTCATAATCTTAAGATGTCCCTACTAAAATGGACATCACTTTTCACCGATAAGGCCGATAAATTAAGTATAAATTAAGATTCAGAATTTATAATTCAGATTTTGGATTCAGAACTCAGATTCTGAATTCAGTTTCAAAATTCAGATTCAGCATTTCGATTCAGAATTCAGTTTCATAATTCAGAATTCAGATTCAGAATTCAGATTCAGAATTCAGATTCAGAATTCAGATTCAAAATTGAGATTCAAAATTCAGATTCAGAATTCAGATTCAGAATTCAGATTCAGAATTCAGATTCAGAATTTAGATTCGGAATTCAGATTCAGAATTTAGATTCGGAATTCAGAATTCAAATTCTGAATTCAAATTCAGAATTTAGATTCAGCATTCAAATTTAGAATTCAGATTCAGATTTCAGATTCAGAATTCATATTCAGGATTCAGGAATCCGATTCAGAATTCAGATCTCTGAATTCAGATTCAGAATTCAGATTCAGATTCAGAATTCAGAATTCATATTCAGAATTCAGAATTCAGATTCAGAATTCAGATTCAGATTCAGAATTCAGATTCAGAATTCAGATTCAGAATTCAGATGAAGAATTCAGATTTCAGATTCAGAATTTATTTTCAGATTCAGAATAAAGTTACAAAATAAAGGTCAGGAATCATCGAATCAAGATAGAATTCCACTGCAATCCTTCTGATAACAATCAACTTCACACACCCAGATCCAAAGTTGTAACGTTAGTTTTCAAGATGTTTCAATTCAAGTTTCAAGTAGGCAAGCAAGTACTTTCCGTGTCCAACAAAGAAGGCGTGTTTGGAAGAAGGCACGTTTTCTTCATTCAACCAAAAACGTTGTTAACTTCAGTATGTGTATTCGTAAGTAAAGGTGATGTTGTATTATTATGTTTACTGCACCTTATTAAATATTCCACCGAAGAAGACGAAGGTTCGCGCCTGGTTCTTTTCTACGCGAGCTGCTTCAGCTGCTTCTTCTTAATTTTGTTGTTTCTGCTGTTACTTTAGGTGGTTCTTGTTGGCTTGTCTTCGTTGTTGATTTTCAACACTCTCTCTCGCTTTCAGTATTTTTCTTCGCCGTGTCACCGTTTTTCGGCTTTTAACTGCTGCTTGGTTGGGGTATTTGGGAGGCTCCTTCACCTACCTACACATATACACTTGCACAAACTAACTTATTTTCTTCTTTTTTCTGAGGTACTTTTCAGGTTTGGCCACCACAATATTTTATCTGCTCACTGGCTGACTGTATTCACTTCACTCAATGCTTCTTACGATGGGATGTAAATATGATTCACTTATTCTTACACAGGTTTTTTTCTTTAATTTTTTTTTCAATGTGGAATGCACCAAACAGTGGCGCATGAATCAGAATCTTCCAATAGGATTTTCACTGACGGCTAGAGGGAAGACATTGGATTTAAAAACAAGCTTGAATTTAAAACGCAAATAGGTTGCAACAACTTTTATTCGAATGAAAAAAGCCATTGAAAAACAAAACCGACTTCATGTACATATGTGGAACTAAATCTTTTGATGTTTGGCTTAAGAGAAAAGCGCAAAAGGTGGCTGCCATTTATGCATATTCAAAATAAAACCAGAGAAGCCATTCAAAGCAACAAACAAAAAAAAAACTAGTCATTTCCACAATGCTATTGTTGTGTGACTTCCCTGATTCCCCTTTTTTCGAACAAGAGTTAGAAGAGACCGTGGTATGTTACTTTTGTTTTCGACTAATTTTCCCCGGCAATCGCGAAGCGAAACTTTACTTTGTGTTTTTCCAAGGGAGTAATTTGGCTTTCGAGTTTTATTTTCCAGTAACATCACCTTCATGAAAATAACTGCATGATAGTTGATGGTATTGTTGTTAGCTTCTCTCAACCCACTTTCTGAGATTGCGTTTTACTTATTATTTTTCTATATCTATGTTATTTTGAGGTCGCGTATGCTGTACACATCATACTTCTTCCCAGTCATTTTGTTGAAGTGTTGCTCTTTTTCATAATGACTGTTCCTCGGCTTCTCATACGCCCACCTCCCTTTTCTATCTTCGTCGTCGTCGTCGTTAGAGGTAACTTTTAATCCAACAGTTGGACTTCCAGCTTCCTTTTTCCTTGTAGCATCCTTATCAATGGGAAATCACACATCAATAGTTGATTACCAGCAGAAAGCCTCTTCCAATGTTGGAAAATAACAGTGATATCCCTGGAACTGAATGACCTAATGGGCAACAAATGGAGAAAGAAAACCACACATAAAACTGTATAAAACACTGGTGCTGCTGAAGAACACACTCACACAAAAACACACCCAAAGGGGGAGCCGAGCCACAAACAGGGATGATGGGCCCACCAAAGCAAGGAACGAAAGAAACACAAACAAGAAGCAACAATAACAGCAATAATAATCGCCGGGAAAAGGAGGCAAAAAAGATGACCGCACCCGCGGCGCGCAAACCGAGTTCGATTGACGACGGTACCACACTATAGGACAACTAGCGAGCGGTAAAAGAACACGTCCACACTACTCAACGGTCGAGATGCGATTGAATCGAATCGAAAGGTGGAAACGGAGCAAGAGAGAGCCGTACGGTTTGTGCAACTGTTTTGTTCCGGAAACCGGTTTGTCCAATTCGGGTGATCCAACTAGCGACGTCGAACTGTAGCGGAAATCTCATTCGAATGTTCAAATCTCCGTTAAATTGAGAGCGGAGAGGGCTCGATCAATGAGATTCATTCATCGGTTTACACCAACACCCGTTCCCGTAGTACAACTTTTGACGCATTGCATTGAATGGGCAAAGCAACATGAACGGGGAGCGGGAGACGACCAGTACCGTTAGCTGTGTTTGTGAGGCTTTCCATACAATTCTCTCAGGAATCTCCCGATCTTGGTTGGCGTTGGTATGAATGACATGGTAGCGGAGAGAGCAGTTCGAATAGGAATAAGAAATGGGTGGCTGGCTGGCTTGGCTTCATTCATTGCAGTGCCGCTGCTGCCTGCAAGAAGATGACGTCATTTTTCTCCACATGCTCTCCCACATCAGCTTTGCGAGCGGGAGGAGAAATAACGGTGGTGTTCATTTTGAATCTTGCATGGTTGGTACTTCGTGCGCTTGAACGCAAGTTCCAATCAGAGGTGTCAAGTGTGCTGATTTTTCGAGATTTGTCCTGATTTCTGAAAAACTCTCGAACTGTCCAGATTTTTAGACATTTGTTCTTTAAAATTTCCGGAATTGTCTTAATTGTAAAAAACATCTCAATTGTCTCTATCGCGAAAAAAACGCGATTGAAGTATCACATAAACACTTTGCTGTTATCGCACAGTTTCGCAATTTTAGTAGACTCCAATGCCGTGGATCTCTAAAGTATACTCATGAACCTCGATCGAATATTATGGAAACGAACTGTTTTTTCAATGAAAATTGTTGTGTAACATTGATGCAACGAAATTCTATGAAAAATAAAAAAAAAATGGACGCATATTTGTCACTCCACGAACATTTTCCCAGTAGTTGTTTGGTTTGGCATTTCGTGTGTGGCTCTTGTGTTTTATTCGTGAATGGAAGCTTAAATTGAAAAAAATCAGGTCTTAATCGGATTATTTGAAAGTTTACACTAGCTGGTGTCTAACATGAAGTCTTTAACGGGTTCGATCAATAAAACGACATGGGCGAGCAATTTGCGGAAGCTCAATCGCTTTACAGGAAGCACATTTCTTCAACTAATTGTCAGCTGCCGTGCTAAAAACGTCGCAACCGCGAGAGAAGCGTTACCAGAAGAGGACAATCAATCCGTTTGCAGTGAATATGGTCCTGGGACAAGTTCCAGATGAAGTAACTCTGGCGGAATAGTTCGTAATCATCAAGAAACATGCAGACATCTCCGGTATTTTACTAGGTGTGTCAAAATCCAAAGCTCAAAGCAAAACCAAAAAGAAATGGTCTGCATGCTAAAACCATCGTCAATCACATATGGCCATCCAGGACAATTGATAATTACAGTTCCACCTGTCACACGGCGCCGTAACAATTTGACTAATGTTGTGAAGCGGGTTACGTTTACATGCACTTTTCCAAGTGCCAGCAACGAACCCGAAGCGGTTTCACCGAGTTTTTTTTGCACATGCTGGGTTTTCGCGAAAATCAGTGATCCCTCCCCCTCTTTATACTCCGTGATTCCCTCCGGACTATCTAGGACACGTATCCCAAGTTTGGTGAAAATCTATTTAGACGTTCCGAAGATATAATACGTTCATTTCTTAAGTCAAATATGCGTCCAATCGTCCCAGTGTGACAGTTATGCGTCCATTTGTCCCAGTGTGACAATTTGACTTTGATTTTTTCTTGAAATTTCTAGAATAAACTTTATGTTTCGACAAAGAATTTCAATAATACTCATCAAATTATGACGATTGGAATCAAAAACTCCAAAACGTTGAAATGTCACATGTGACAATTATGCGTCCAACGGCAGTGCAGCCCAGCCAAGAACCTCCCGCATAAATCAGTATTATAAAATAACGATTGTCATTATCTTCTTCCTAAGACACACGAAAGATTAGCTTTATAGTTTTGGATTATTAATGTACGATTAAGGTAGTCTTTTTTCCATGAGATGGAATCGTTTGGGCGCACTTTACGATACAGCGAACGGGTCGTTAAGTAGAGGAACCATTCATTTTTTTTTGCTTTTTTCTTTTTCAAAATTGTAACTAAACGATAGATTTTATCGTTATTTAATCTTCAATTTCATGTTTTGCTGACGCTACAGCTGATCTTCTAAAGATCTTCCAACAATTAAAAATTATAAAAGGTACCTTCTATCTTCGATTATTAATATTCAGAATAAATTCAAAACATCAGGATTTTTTCACAACTGTTTATTAAACATTTTTCACACAATATTGTTGTTCACATATAACTGACACAAATAACTTTCACAACCGAAATTTCAGGTTTGGAGCAGCCGAGTGCTTCTGCCAGGTTTTGTCCTCCAGCTCCATTTTTTGTCTGCTCCATGATTTTAGAGACGCCTTTGACCGCTGCTCTCCAGCCAGCAACTTTTCATCGACTTTGCCTAAGAAGGCAGGCCTGCGAGACACCCGTCTACCTGCGCCTGAAATAAAATTATTCATATTTAGAAAAATTATTTACTAACAATAAATAAGTCGGTGTACTCACCTTCGCACAACCGGAACCGGCGCTGCCGGGTACTGATCCTTTGCTACGTCGGAACCGGTGCTGTTGGCTGCCAGACCGGCTTAAAACAGTTTAATTTACGAAAACTGTAACGGGAGAGGATTTTTTGCGGCACAAATTCGGCCACGTGTGATATGACAGCAGACAAATTTTGGGCGCGTTGCTAAAATAATCAATTTTATTTCATGATTATTAGTTTTATCTTCCAGGAACAATATTTTATCTTATCGGCGCGTTGCTAAATTACTCGTTTAGTTTCTTGAAAGATTAATCGTATCTTTTAGAAATAGTTTTTACTCGTTTCTAGCGAAGGCACATTAGCGATGACCCTAAAGAAATTCTAACTATTAATGTAATCAGAACCGAATAATCCGAAAGATTCATAGTATGGTTTTCTGCTATGCGGGCTGTTAATTTCTGTTATGCATAAATTATGGCGTTTATATTACCTTTTTTCGCCATTAATTATGTCGTCTAAATAGAGCAACATATTATTTCAATTAATATAGAGATATTTTAAAAATCCTGATTTTTTTTTTCTTAGCAGTGTCCTGATTGTTGACAATTCTACCTGGCACCTCTGTCCAATTCATAAAAGTTTCATCGATTTTCTTTTATAAACTATAGTGGTGGTATACTGCAGGGTGGTATACTATAGTATACATCATATACATCACGGAAGATAAGAAGCGAAAATCGTTCTAAGGGCATCCGCAGCAATCGCGAGCAAAGTGAAAATGCTCACGAGTTTAATCACTTCCATACCGCACCGGGGGTTACCCAAGTAACCATAAGCACTAAAATCTAGCATCAACTCTGCTCTAGCGTCAGCTATAGTGCTTGATTCTGTGCATCATTTTAGCTCTGTGAGCCAGGTTTGGCGAAATTAACTGCTGCATTAGTGCAGAAACTGGTATAACCCTATAAAAGCACTGTTATAGCATTGGTTGATGCTACAAGGTTGGCGGGCAAAATGCTGGGAAAATGCAAATGGCGTTCGAATGAGGTTCGACCATGCGAAAAAAAAATATTTTGGATTTTTGTTCGGTTCATTTTTCGGCCATGATACTAAATTTGTAATTATTTTTATATTCGCTTATGCATATTGAGGAGATCTCTCGGATTGAATTTTCTACATGATATTTTTTTTATTTTTCAGCTGAAAATGACCTGGAATCGAACTCATGACATATGTGGCTCTGACATTTGACATTGACTCTGCCTGTGAACCTATCAGGTCCGCGTTAAATCTTTGAAAAAAAAAGACCTATTTGAATCAAATTTCTAGCAACCGGTGCCCTGAATTTGCATTGATTCAGCATCAATCAATGCTAATGTGCTTTGGCCTAATGCCACTGTAGTGCTTACATAGTGCTTAAAAGCATTAAAGCAAGCTTGTGTGATGCCAATTTAATGCTTAGAAAATATAGCATTTGTTATTCTGATTTAGAGCAATGTTGCATTTCAAAAGCATTGTGCAAAGCTGATAGAATGCAAGATGCATTTTAAAAGAGTGGTATAATTTTAACATGATGCAGCATAGCACTCGAAGGGCTGTTGTAATGCAAAATTGCACTTGATGTGCTGATATAGTGTAATTAAGCCTTTGAATGCTGGTGTAAAGCTATAAAAATGCAAAGCTTTGGTGCTTATGGTTACTTGGGTAGTATGAAGGTGAGCAAAATAGGGCCGTTGCCGTCGGGACCGACAAAATCACCAAATTTGCTCACTAGAAAGGGGCGAGATCAAACATGCACTGAAAAAATTCTACCGTTTTAAGCAGAATTAAACAAACGAACGGAAAGCGGAAACTTTTTTTATTGCACAAAAACTAATTCCATGAAATATTTCCGAAAAGCCCTTCAAGTCCGACGATTGCTTTCTGAAAATTTTGATTGTGCATTCCGTGTAGTAAACATTTTACTGACTCCCACAACCTTGAGTGAAGCTTCGAGGATTTTTCTCGGAGTAATAATAATCGAGACCAATGCGCTGTGCAGGATTTTTGTATCCAACCGTATGGGTGGCATTCCATTACTGTCCCTACCAATTCGGCTTCCGAAACGAGGTCTCTCAATAAGTTTGCAACTAATGGGACCCAGTTTTTCGGAGAAGCAACTCTATTTCAGTCAGCACGTTGGATAGAAAAAGAAGTTGAAGATTTAAGCTGAACTAAACAAACGACGTCACAGCGTGTGGATGTTTGTTGATATTCATTTTAAGAAAAAATGTGTATGAGATTAAAATTGTGGATGGATTTATTTATTTATTTTTTTTTTTTGATAACCAGTTGAATTCGCAATTTCGTTACATTTTTTCGGGTTTATCCAGGAATTGAACGAGAAAGTGCAATTGCTGGTTCTGATGGTGAGTTATTTATTTTGTATTTTATATTGTTTAGGACTTTTTTCTACCTATGAATTTTGATAACATTTTTTCCTTTCTCACTCAATTTCAGATAAACAAACTCGAAGCATCGTATTTTATGACCAAAAATGATCATGTAACTGTAGAGAATATAGGTAATGAAGAATACCAAAATATTAATAATAAGTTCAGGTATAAACTATTGAGAAACTTTCAATGAAATTAAAAAGAGAAAACGATGTTGTCCCACAGTGAAAAAATACACAGCCAAAAACTCAAATGAGAATAACTCTCCCATAGAAAAAGAAGAGAGTATTCATGTAAGAGAAAGATACGAGACTGTAAGGCGTCTGTTTGTAGAGTGTTGTAATGAAGCATGGTCGTTTTGTTGACTATTGCTGAAAAAGAAAAATATGATTTTGTGAGAAGGAGAATAAAATAGCGGCTAAATAAAGAAACAATGTAGATTTCCGGCTACGGAAAACCCGTAGGTCACGACAATGGCGTGGTCACAGCTCCCACGAAACGGTATGTATTGTACGGAGATTTTTGATGCGTTAAATTAAAACTGTTTGAAGCTTTATAAAATGGCGTCCGTTTTGCCAATGCAACAGATTTGGTGTGGGAATGACGACAGGATTAAGTTTGTGACCTTTGAGGGTATTGAATGACAATTTTCTGGTGGTAATAATAAATTCCACAAACTGAATGAAAATTTTTTTCTACGGTGCTAATAAGTGATTCTCTGATCCTGAAATCCTAAATTGATGTAGATGATGATGTGTGGTTCTAAAAATATGAAGCATTGTCCCAATTATTGGTATATCAGAGTAGGTTGTTAGTGCAAATGAAAATTCCTGAATATCAGATGAAACACTTCGAAGCTAATCATTTAATGGGTGTGAAGTAAAGATGAACAAAAAAAAAAACCAATCCTAAGATTAAAAAAAAAAATGTCCTTGGGATTAGTTAAAAGATAATTACATATACTTAAACAATGGGAGCCTTAAGGGCAAATAAAAATCTCTAACAGTGATGTTGATTCTAAATAGTTACATTGGAGTTATTGAAAATTATCAAAGGGTGAGTGAGAAAAAAAAATGTAAAACAAAAGTCCTTTAGGGTGACAGTCCCTCTAGGTTGTTCTTTAAAAATAATAATAATAATAGTAACAGTCCCGTTGGGGTTATTAGAGTCCCCATAAAGGGTAAATGAGGTAAACAAAAAAAAGTTCTCTAGGGTTAATAAGAGTCCCTATAGGGTGAGTTATTTCTTAAAACAAAAAAAATAAAATAATAATAACAGTCCCATTGGGGTTATTAGAGTCCCCAAAGGGTAAATGAGGTTATAAAAAAAAGTCCTCTAGGGTTAATAAGTCCCTAAAGGTTAAGTTTTTCTTAAAATCAAACAAAAAAGAATTCTGAAATAAAAGTCCCGTAGGGGTTAAAAAGGTCCCCTAGGGGTAAGTCATAGTTTGTATATGAATATAATGAAGTATTTCGAGGGTGGACAAAGTCCCTAAAGAGTAAATTTCATTGGAACGAGCTAAGAATAATAACACGAAAAGTCCCGGTGGGTTAATAACAGTCCCTAAGGGTAGAGTAAGGGAAATCATGAAAAGATTAATAAACATTTTGAAGCTTTAAAAGGCAACATAGACTTGAAAACAAAAGATTACAATAAATTGAAAAGTCATGTAGAGTAATATTCAGAATAAATGAACCACTTTAGTTGATGACACTAATTTAAATGTAAAAGGAATTCTCAAATGTATGCGAAAACTTTAAGTTATTCGTGAAGGATATTATTCATTTATATTGGCCACATAGAAAAAGCAAAAAAAAAAAACTTAGAAAAAGGCTCTGAAGGTCAGTTATTGCCTTGTTGAGAACCAAAGTTATGAGAATTCTTAAGCTGGTAATTCATTTGCAATGAAAAGCAAATCGAAAAGATTTGCGGCGAATAAACTCGTTTGAAGAATATAAGCATTTAACAGCTTTTAAGAGTCCCTGTAAGGTCACTTACATACCCTGAGGGGTCAATCATAGCCTCTGGGAAGACGAAAGCTTTAAGAATATAATCGTAACTCTGAGAGGCTTATTGTAAGTACAGGTGGTAATCCAAAGTTTGACAAGCTGGAAGTTTGGCTTGCGAATAAAGTCATTCCATAGGATTAAAATTTGATAAAAAATGGTATATGTCCGTGAGGTCAACCAACATGCCATGTGAGTTCATTCATAGTCTCTGGAAAGTCACTCATAGTCTCTGGGAAGACAAAAGATGAAAATTCGAACAAATGGTATAAGTCCCTGTGAGGCCAATCATAGACCCTGTGAGATCACCAATATGCCCTGTGAGGTCAATCGTAGACTTTGTGAGGTCACCAACATGCCCTGTGAGGTCCATAATAGTCTCTGGGAAGTCGAGAGCTTGAGAAGCTTGTATGAAACAAGAGTGATAAATTACAGCATTGTATGAAATTATAAAATCGTTTTTTTTTGAAAACAGGTAACTTGCTGTTATGAATAATGTTCTTGTGAGAAATTCAACAAGACTAATATTGATTACTTCAAGTAAAACTAAGTGTTCGTCAGGATACACAAAAAAAAACGCTTTCATATCCCTTTAATGAACCTTTAATCGCATAACTGAAATAAACTTGAGTATTTCAATTATGATGTGATCAGTGATTATACTCTGCATAGAATATTAAACGTAAAATTAAAAATAAATCTACATGTTCGACAATAGAAGAGTATACAGTTCAATTTGTATTCTGGATCTGAAAACTATTCGGCTGAACTGAACCTGAAGTATCTTGTGTTGGTTTGGTTATGATTATCGGTTGTACCTCTTGTATCGGTAGATACTAGATGTGTGTAGCCACCCCATGCTATGCTATGGATCTGAGATTTATTCAGCTATGGTCCTTGGGACGAATAAAGGGTTGAGAAGCAGATATGAAGCGATATCAGTTAAATAACTTCTCTCCCTATAAGAAAAAATTTGATGGTTATTAATTATTATGAAAAAAAGTTCTCCGTGAGAAGCCAAGTACAATAAAAGCTATTAAAATAAGTAAGTCCTAGTTCACGTATTGATCTCAATTATTTGTGTATCGTAAAAGATCATCATCATAATAATGGATAAGGAATTGACAAGGATAACTAAAACATATTGTTTTGGAGATTTGTTAGGAAAGCGTTTGAAACAAAATGAAAAATTAAATTCAAAGTCCATGATACTCAAACAGTATCTTTTTCTGAAACGCCTGCAGACTACCCAGATATACATATGTTAGCTGAGTATATCACAAAGAATCCGAACTTGATTTTTAATCTGAATGAATTTCTACAGGATGGAATTTTATCTAATTTGGAAGTTTCTATGTTTTTAGAGTAAATGTAGGGAATCAAGTAATGAAGTTGAAAATCTTAAATCAGATCGTGTAAAAATCATCTTGCAGTCCAGAATCTTGGAGGCTGAGTGTATCAAACAAAATCAATTTGAAACTTGAATTTTGATGTTGATAAAATGATATAGAAAGAAATTTCAATCAGTCTTAGAAGTTTCAATTTGGTTCTAAATATGTAAAAAAAAATTTATCAAAAATGAACAAAAAAAATGCTATGTTGGAACATAAAAAGGTATACTAGGAGTGAATCTTAAATTTCCATTTTATAAATATAAAAAAAAGAAGAAAATTAGTAGAGAAATTTACTAGTCTGCAGAAAGTCATAATCTAGCCATTAGCTTCTGAACATTGTAAGTTGGCAATCGACAAGTTCGTTCAAATATCATCATAATCAAATTATTTTTGAGTTGCATGAAAACTGGAAGCTTACATTTGATTTCTTGTGAATGTTTAAATTTTAATGCTGAGCAACAAATTAATGCTAGCATATCTTCTATGTTAAATCTGTAATAAGATTTTGAATAAGGTGATTGTACTCGGTAGATAAAGAGACGTTGAAGCCTAATCATTATACGAAAACAATTTAGTCCTTTTGGAAACTTCAACGTTACTAGCTTAGGGAATTCAGACAGTCAGATGTGCATTATAAATTAAAAATAGATGAAAGAACGGTCAAGAAATCAAGAAGTTGTTCTTAATTAAAATTAAGGAACAGTGCGTGCGTTGGAACTGTTCCAGACGCTTGTACTTGGACAAAAAAAAATAGAAGAAAAAAGCAATATGCTTTCTGAAGATTTTCTTCAACTTGTTTCTAGCAAGAACACTCAACAGAAAGCATTATAAATTGATTCGTAGTTTTCAAATCATTATCTGATTCAGGCACATCACTAGAAAATAGTTAACACAAAGAATAAGTAAAAGCATCTTGATCGTCGAGCTGGAAACATTGGCCAACCGTACTTTAAATGGTTTAATGGATTTCGCTTTGCCCAAAACTGGAACGTTTTCCGAATGAATTTTTGATCCGGCAGACACTGTTTCGATTAGAAAATGAACCAAATATACTTACAGTTCTATTAACCACATTAGTATGATCAGCTTGGGAATCATGAAGCGCTTGTAAGCGTTGGAACGAGTTTAGACGCATTTGCGGTGAAATTTTCGAATATTGTTTAGAAAGTTGATCATCTGCAATTGAAAAACGTCGTGAAGGCAGGCTATTAGCAATGAAAATTGAGTTTGTTGACAAAAAGTCGTGCAGTTTGTAAATGTAGTACTAGAATAACTCACTGCCACGAGATATAAGAAGAGGTGGAGCAACGCGTGATATGCGAATGTAGTAGTAAAGTCATAGCAACGTCACAGTTAAATTGTCAAATAGTTTCTTAAGTAAATAATATTTTTCTTTCTGAGCATTCGAGCAGCTAGTTTGGAGTAAACCGGATTTTCCACCCGGGGATGCAGTATCAGTTGGGCATTATGGATTAGAAGTAATTCGTGGGGTCAGGGAATTATCCTTAATTGCAAATTATTAGAGAACCTTTCTATAACAGGACAGAATGAACTATCGTGTGTGAAGAAGATTTAGTAAAGATAATAAGACGAGAAAATGAGAGTTGTGAAAAGAAAATGAAAAGAACCTATTGAGCACATAAGTGCTATGATAAAATTATCAAGGTTCAGCTCCCGTGAAATCCTTGTTATAAAAACTTGCTTGCGCTTGCAATGTACGACAGTTCATTCCTTTGACGTTGGGATGTTAGCATGGATAAAAGGTGATCAGCTCATTTAACTGATTACTTCAGGGTTGTATTGTTATAAAAACTGCTCATGAGTGGAAAAATTGTTTAAAAAAAACTGTACAAAAGTAATAAGCGTTAAACAGTTTTGGGGGATCAACTTATTTTCGAGAATTGTTAAATGGTTTTGTTTCTACGAAATCCTAACGAATGTGTTGTTAAGTAAACTTATTTGACGTTACACTGTCGCCTGAGTTCAAAATGAGAAAAATAGGCATTATAGTATAATATCTAATCACATTTTTAAAAATTGATTCAAACGAATAATATCTAAAATTTCGGCACCCCATTTTCTACAGTTCTACTTGAAGAACTATTATACAATAATTTTCGAAGATGATAAATCAATAGGTAGTATGACTAAGAAAATAGCATAGCGAATAACTTTTACTTAGCTCGAACTTTAGAATGGCAAAATTTGAAAGCATTTGCTCAACTAGGTATGAAAAACCAGAGTAAAACATTTACTTACAACCAGCTCCGGATTAAAAATATGCATGCCATTCGAAGTATTTGACTCACAAAACTGCTCGAAAATAGCAAAAGCAATTACTAGAGCTTTATTTATATCAGCCAATGTTGAAAAGAAATAAATTGGGTGAAAGTTGGATACAAAAACTAGAAGTTGATAAATGAGAAAAACAGTTTCAGTTAACTTGTGGCGTAGATAAATGAAGTGATAGGTTGTAAAAAAAATAATAAAAAATCAATTATAAGAAAATAATCCTATATGAAAATAAATTAGGATGGGTTTCAGAAGGAAAAATCAGGCAAACAAACGAGAGGTACTCATTTATACCAGGTAAGATTGAGGGGTCTAATTCAACTTTCAAATTTTGAGAAATAATTTGCATCCAGATGAAAATTCGAAGAAAAAGTGTCGAACACACAAAAGCAGTGAATACTAAATTAAAAAAATGGTAAAAGTTGGAAGTAATATTCATCAAAAAAGGAATAAACAATCGGTAATGTCATCTGTACCTACATCCTTAAAAAAAGGTTAATACGAGATCAGAACACCATATTATTTTCGAGATTCAAAGTATTATTGAAACAAAATTTCTTAGCTTGAATACGTCGTCAAAGTAGATTATTATTATCTTCCTATTGATACAGATTTTGAATTCTTAAAAAAGCTTTTTCATTGTATTATGAAGGTAAAAGGGTATATAATGTGATGTGTTAATATTTTTTATTCCGTTAAATGGTAAAACTATTCGTTGTGGGATTGTTAAAAATAGAGTTTACAATGCCTTCCCATGCGTTGGATGATAATGATGACAACAGTTTTTGAAAAGTATTAGATGTGGCAAAAGGTAACAAAATTATTGAAAGTTATTAAAATTTTAAGGAAAATTGATCATAAAACTTCTTTTATAGTAGGGGTGAAGGCGAATGTAGAGAATATAGGTAATGAAGAATACCAAAATATTAATAATAAGTTCAGGTATAAACTATTGAGAAACTTTCAATGAAATTAAAAAGAGAAAACGATGTTGTCCCACAGTGAAAAAATACACAGCCAAAAACTCAAATGAGAATAACTCTCCCATAGAAAAAGAAGAGAGTATTCATGTAAGAGAAAGATACGAGACTGTAAGGCGTCAGTTTGTAGAGTGTTGTAATGAAGCATGGTCGTTTTGTTGACTATTGCTGAAAAAGAAAAATATGATTTTGTGAGAAGGAGAATAAAATAGCGGCTAAATAAAGAAACAATGTAGATTTCCGGCTACGGAAAACCCGTAGGTCACGACAGTAACTAAGAAGAGCCGTTTGGTGGACGACTCCGAAAATTTACTCGGTCCGTATTTAATTTAAGATTTTCTTCAAAAGTTTTCTCAGTGCAATGCTAAATTTAAAAATAATTATGCTACCGCCCCCCAGTCAGGAAAAATCGCCCGAAATCGGCCCGATTTTTGTCCGTACATCTGCTCGATCGGTCCGAAATCGTATAAGAAATCGGGCCGACTTTAGTAGAAAATCGCGCGAAAATGAAACACTTTTTCGGACGACGATAAGTTTTCTCAACCAGTTCGAGCAGATCAAATGTCAAAACAAGCGGACCGTTTTCCAACCGAATCTGAACGGTTTTCGAACCGTTTTTGGGCCGATTGCCATCGTCCCTCCGAAATAAAGGACCGATTTCGGACCGAAACCGAACGATTTTTCGAACCGTTTCCGGGCCGATTGCCATGGTGTCCATCCGAAAAAACGGGCCGATTTCGGACCGAAACCGAATGATTTTTCGAGCCGTTTCCGAACCGATTGCGATGGCGTACATCCGAAAGAAAGGACCGATTTCGGACCGAAACCAAACGGTTTTTCAAACCGTTTCTGGGCCGATTACCATGGTTGCCATTCATTCAGGTTTTTCGGTTTTGAACAAAAAGCTAGAAATTATTTCATTTGTTTTTCTTTTATTTTTCTGGTTTTTTTTTTCTTCTAATTTATACTTTAAATCATAGCTTATATTAAATACAATACAAGCTTATTTTTTCAGCGATTCGTCTGTTTTCAGGGGTTGATAAAGTCTTCGGGATGACAACAACATCATGCGAAACCATCTCCCTGTCAGGAACGTTTGCTCAATCGGGCCGATTGCAAAACAGACATGGCGGCACTCGAATTCTAGCGGCTAGAATTCGGTCGGTTTTCGGCTCGATTTCCATCCGCCTGCTCGATTGCTCGAAAACAGACGATATTTTTCGCAGTGCTGAGATGAACAAAACGAAACACGAGCAGTTTTCAATCGCAGCAATCCAGGTACGTGATTGTTGTGAATTGTGTTGTGGAATTTGGTCGCAGTTCTGTTTCTGCCTTTTCCGTTGCTGTTCAGAAATGCTTTGAGCGCTATTCATTTAATAATAAGCAAGGTATGTTTAGATTGATTGAATTTTAAACAATCAAGTTTTATTTATTAAAATTTTCTAACTCATTATTCGTCCCCAAAGAAAACATCAAATTGTCCCGGGTGTACGGGCTTTGGTGGAATGTCATACCGGACAACGGATCCGGATCCCGGACCCACTCAGAGGTGGCATCACTTGGATTACTTTCAATTAGTTTTTGGTGTGAAACTTCAAAGTGGAAAGCAAGGTGAGTGTCGTTGTCACAATTATTTACTATTTGCTTTATTAAACTGATCTTTGTCATCCAATCTCGATTCAAATTTCGACAATGTTTGATTGATTAAGTTTAAAATAATCAAGTTTTATTTATATAATTTTCTAACCCATAATCGCCCCCATAGAAACATCGACCCATGCAAACAAAGCTTCCAAGGAAATGTCCACACGGTACGGGTTCTGGTGGAATGTCATCCTGGACATCGTATCCGGATCCGGATCCCGGATACGCTCAGAGGTGGCTTCACTTGGATTACTTTTAATCGGTTTTCGGTGTGATAGTTCAAAGTGGAAAGCAAGGTGAGTACCGTTGTCACCACTATTTACTATTTGCTTATTAAACTGAGTTTGTCAGAGAGGCTGACTACAATAAGTGATGAGGTTTAAGAAGAACAGCATTGTGCATTTCCTGATCTCACACCAAAAATTTTATAAATTTAAACGTGCCAGAAATGCTTAAAGACATAAAATTTTTGTGCCATAATCTTGGAAAGATATAATTCTACATCACTTCCAATTGAAACAACACAAGCACTCACACACAGCTCCAACTAATAAAATTATACGAACCATAAAGTTTAAAACATCCAGTTTGGTTAACACATTCACATTTTATCTAAACCTTCACTGTAATCTTACAAGTCAAAAACAATTTTTCTTTAAATTACGTGTCAAATAACTCAAATTACCGAATGAAAAAAATCTAGTGCACATAGTTTCCCGGCATCGAAAAGAGAAACGTCAAAATTGTGGTTTTATTTTGGTCGTTCCTTTTTTGTTGTTTTGGTTCGAGTGTTGTTTTGTTTTGTGCTCGCGCAGTCAAAATTTCATCCAGTGGTTGCTTGCGCTTTCCGTTTCAGTGGCACTGATAGTTTCAGGTGGTTCCAGTTTAAAAATTTGAATGGAAAAAAACCGAATAAAACTAGGGAATCCTAAACTTGTCCGAATTCACCATACCAGCAGAAACCACACAATCAACAGCTCCAGCCGGACCTAACAGCGCAGCGAAAAGTGGACTTAATTCCGTAAAACCGTCCAGTAGGCATAATCAAAAGGCATTTGGAATCAATACCATTTCGTACCAGTTCTGTACCAGTCCGACATTTTGTTGTACCAGAGTTTCTATGTAATCCAGAACCTCCGGAGATTATGCACCCTTCTATCAGAGAGCTCTGTCATCAGTTCACGAGATCGTGGCAAAAACTGTGTTTATCAACGAACGGATTAATTCATTTTTCGAAGTATGTTTTCATATTCTGATTTTGTAAGATTTTGCTAATAGACATTTTCTTTCAGATTTCCTTGCAACGTGACTGACTGTAGTAGCATCGCAAGTTTAACATGACTGGTTTTTGACCGTAGCTGGAGTAGCGAGCGATATCTCAAGGTCGTTTCTGTTGAGAAAATTTTTCCTCACCAAATAGATACGCTTCGACAACTGGATGGTAATTATACTTTCTGCACATAATTCTACAATTACAATAATAATAATAACGATGAGCCAATCATTCATAGTTTAGTCCGGTATAGATTTGTAACGGTTGTTGAAATCGGCTTCGCTACTCTAAACCCTTACATGAATGCATCATCCAAACGGATGAAAGTTGAAAAAAAAAATACTAGCATTAAGGAGAAGTTCGCCTTAAATTTCCACTTGCATTTTTATTAGTTTTTATCGAAATTTTGAAGGTAAATTGCACTTGAAGATTTATTATCTTTAGACTGCAGTTCATAAAAGATAACATAAGTGAAGAACATTAAGAAAAAACAAAAATAATGTCAGTTGTCTACGAGCGGTCAAGAAAATATTAGGAAAAAAGGAATTAATCACGAGAATATTGTAGTCCTAGTAGGTATTCAAAAATACTGTTTTGATGAAACAAATTTCTACAATAGTTTCGTTCCAGTTTGTCTAAAACTTTTGTATGACAGAATTCATGGATTTTTTTTAAAAACCCGTAGCCACAAGACCTGAGAAAGTGATTCGAGTCTTTTCATATGTTTTGTGTCATTGGCACAAACTTTGATTAAGTAAAGCATTGTGCCCGACCATAGACAACATTTTTGGTTTTAGTAAAAAAAATAACATAAAATGATTTCTTTTACTCCATGAACATCTTTACAATTGATTTTTTTCCATTTTTTTATCGTTATAATGTTACTCTTTGAATAAGAATGTGAGCCAATATTAACAGAAATATATTTTTCAAGTTATTTAGCAGATAATTTCCCCCTATCTTTTCTCTTGTATGAACAATGCTGGCTGTTTCTCTGATTTTGAGAAGTTGTAGTTGTATTGGAATTTTATTATATTCCGCACGCAAATACCATGCCAATAAATAAAATCCATTCATGAAGTAATTTTTTTATTTTTTCATACTTAGCATTTGAAAAGAACTTTTATCTTTATATACGATACCAAATAAAGAGCTTGTAACATGACATTTTATTGTTTAAATTTCTTATTTCTGTTCTAGCACACCTTTTTACATGGATGCAATGGGGATAATAAATTCAATTACCTAGTGAAATTCAAATGGCGATCAAGTGGACAACATTTATTTTGTTAAAGATAAGAACTGCAACTGGAAATTATCACGAGCTTTGTCCACTTTGGTTGACGAATAGTGGATAATGTGCAACAAGAGACCCATAGTGGTCATATCACCTCCTTTTCACAACTTATATCTTAACCTCCCGTGGTGTCGGCTGGGATGGGATGCGAGTAACCTAAGCGGAGATCGCGTACCCTAACTTGGTGGATGCTTTCGTCGCAGATCGATGCAGATTGAGAAGGTGGCCGCACGCGTCTATTCTACAGGTCCAGGGGCAGCGTGAAACAACAACCGAGCGTCTTGTTGTTTGTGCCAATAACACAAAAACCGGCGTCTAGCTTAACGTTGGCTTTGTTCCGAATTATCGAGTCGGCCGGTGGATTGTCATCGATAGACATGAAAATTCGCAACTTGGACTACACACTCTGTGATTGCGATTAACCAGGACCTTATCTGTTCTACAAGTATCAATCACCAGATAACGGAGGGTGGTAAAAATCTATCGGTGGGACAGCGGCAGCTGATCTGTCTAGCCCGTGCCTAAGACTGCGTAAGACTGAGGTTCTGATTTTGGAAGAAGCTACCGCGGCGTAGAAACTCTCATTTAGGAAACCATTCGTACGGAGTTCAAGATTGTACGGTACTCACGCACGATAGCACATAGTCTGAATACTATCATGGACTCGGACAAGGTCATCGTTTGGCCAGGGGCAGATCACAGAATACGCCGCACCGAATAAACTGCTATAAGACGAGCAATCGGCTTTCTACATCTGTTGTTACAAATTAAGCTGGTAAGTTTTTTTGTTGGCAGTCTTTAACTGGAATCAATTGTTTGTTTTTCTTTAATTCTCGTAATATAAATATAATAACGATCTTGCATAAATTGAATAAGTTTAGAAGACTAGTGTTATAAAATTTCGATTTAACGGTATACAAATTTTATTTCTTAACTATTCCAGATTCCATTATGCACTCCGAAGTCAAAAAATACATTGACATGTGATAATTTAGCGACAGTTGGAGCTGCCTTCACAGCAGTTGGACCAGTTTAGGAAAAAATCCTCACTGATCAGTTCTGGTCAGGGAACCGATATTCGTAATGGTGTCCAATAATGCCGTAATAAGAGCAACAAATAGAGCTTTGGTCAAGGTATTTTAGGGAAATGAATCTTCGTGACGCATCGGTTTGAGCTAACGACCAGAAAACCGTCATGAAGCGCCGGACCACATGCCCTTCCAGCCACCGGTGAACATGAATCACCGGATTCACAGAAGGTAGAAACCGCACCGTTAAGCATGTCTGTTAGCGGATAAGCTGTTAAGAAAATAAAAGAATTTGAACTAAAAGAAATGTATGCTTCTAATAGTTTTGTTTCGAAAGTTCATTTCATTAAAAACTTGTACGACGCAATTTTGTGTCTGAGACGATCTTATTTTATGTCAAAAACTATGTTTCCCTTTTGTGCATCAAATCTGATTTAAATTTACATCATCATTAATGTAATATTAGGTCAAATACGCCAATAAATTGATGCTTGAAAATTTGTGGCTTCAAGCGCTTCTGTTTTCTCTGGTGTAATTTTATGTCAAAAGTGATGCTTCAATTTTGTGCATCCAATTTGACATAAATTTACACCAAAAAATTAATAGTGTGTATATAGGCTTCTTATTATATATTGATAGATGATATGAACTAACATCCTATTTTGCTTTTCCTTTTTTCTCTTGTCTTTTTGTATTTCTTTTCATGTTGCCTTCTGATGATGGCGAATTCGCGTCAAGTTTGGAAAACTCGAACAACCTTCAAGCCATCTCTTCACAACATTGTACCCCGAAGATGGATTTCGCATGATGTGGTTGTCATCCCAAGGATTTAATCAACACCTGAAAATGGACGAATTGCTTAACAAGAAGAAGCTTGCGCCAGACATCGCAATGTCTTGTAGCAGAAGAGGTAACAAAAAATAAATTAGAATAAAAAAAGGGAAAAATAAAAAACAAATGAAATAAAAGTCTCTAGCTTTTTGTAAACAAACCGAAAAACCTAAATGAATGGCAACCATGCTAATCGGTCCAGAAACGGCTCAAAAAACCGTTCGGTTTCGGTCCGAAATCGATTCTTTTTTTCGGGTGGACGCTTGGCAATCGGCCCGGAAACGGTTCGAAAAATCATTCGGTTTCGGTCGGAAATCGGGCCGTTTTTTCGGATGGACGCTATGGCAATAGGCCCAGAAACGGTTCGAAAAACCGTTCGGTTTCGGCCCGAAATCGGTCCTTTTTTTCGGATGGACGATGGCAATCGGCCCAGAAACGGTTCGAAAACCGTTCAGATTTGGTTGGAAAACGGTCCGCTTGTTTTGACATTTGATCTGCTCGAACTGGTTGAAAAAACTTATCGTCGCCCGAAAAAGTGTTTCATTTTCGCACGATTTTCTACTAAATTCGGCCCGATTTCTTATACGATTTCGGACCGATCGAGCAGATGTACGGACAAAAATCGGGCCGATTTCGGGCGATTTTTCCTGTCTGGGCTTCGAGGACCAATGTTGTGAGGAGATGGCTTGAGGGTTGTTCGAGTTTACCTAATTCGAAGCTCATTCGTCATCAACAGAAGGTGACATGAAAAGAAATACTAAAAAGAAAAAGGAAAAAAGAGAAAAAAAGGAAAAGAAAAATATGATATTAGTTAATATCATCTATCAATATACAATAAGAAGCCTAGCCCAAACTAATAATAAATCTAGCTTAAATAGCTTGATTGATATTGTCTACTCATCTGTTAGGGAAGAATGGCAGTTTAACTTCCTTGATAAAAAAAAGTCTACTCATCAACAGAACATAAAATGCACAATGCTGTTCTTCTAAAACCTCATTACTCTTTGTGGTCAGCCTCTCTGACAACCTATACTAATTTTACATAGGGGTTCTATTAAAATATACCATGTGCCTACTTTTAAATGCCCGAAATCAGTTATCTGGACTACCTACTCATAGTTGTTCTTCAAAATCATACATTCTACTATCTAATATAATTTTTCCGTTTTTTCTTAAATCTAGCATTTTCAAAATAATTTCGACATTTATGATTTATGTGTGATGAATGTTGTTCATTTTACCCTGAGATTTGGTAATTTTACAATGCGCTTCGTTTTTGAGTGCATTTTATTATGTTTTGTTTTCATCGGTCGCGATTTTGGAACACAAAAAATAAAATGTTGCTCGGGTTCGTCGATTTGTAATCGTTCACCGCGAAGAAAAATGTTAGTGTTTGGTCAACGATCACAAAGCTGGCCGCCCTCCCGGCCAATATACGGATTCGGATGCGGTACGATGCGAAATCGACCATTGATGGGGCTACCGGAAACCATGGGGGCTGGCGTTCAGAGTAAGACAATTCCGGAATTGGATTAACAAGTTTAAAAACGACTCCGATGACTCAGACGATGATTCAGGAATACCGCATTTTTTCAGGTGAGTGAAATTTTGTTATTTTTCCCCCTGTTGTAGGTATTTATATTGGGTAAAAAAACATCCAATCCATTTTTTTTTTAATTTACTTTAAGTGGCGGCGAATGCTGTTATCGTCTAAATGGTCCAAATTTCCCTACCGTGGGAACATTCCTTGATGGTGATATTAGGGCACAATTGGTCAATGTTGCCGAACATTGAATCTCCAACAGTCGTTCCAAAGCTTTCTGGAACTGGGACAAAGTATGCTGTTGCAACTCATTGAAAGCGGGACGCAGGCCTGGAAAAGAGAGTCTTATAGGTGAGTTAAACTGTGATGTGAAAGTTACTGATGAAATAAAAATTAAATTTGCAGTAAAATTTATATTTTTTGAAGCCTAAAATAGTATACTTGCCTAACCAACCTTTAAAGTAGGTTATATTATAACCTACTTTAAAGGTTGGTTAGGCAAGTAGGTTTAAAGGTTCATGTCATATAGGCTGTATAATTAAAGGCGCTTTAAAATGCACGCTAACTTTTGGCTACCCCTTAACGAATACTTTTGACCCGTTATTCGATAAGACTGGGAGAACTCCTTTTTAAGGATAAAGCCACTGTACCCTTTAAGGGGTACTCAGCTTGATAACGCTTGTAGCGGATCAAAATTACCCCTTATTTGAAACGCTTTTGTCTGCTGGAAATTTCAGGAGCTACTTATAGGAAATATGTTTTCTGAACGAAAAATTGAAACTAAATGTTGTTTTTCATTTTGTTTATTTAACTTCCAATTATTTCATGGATTGGATAAACTTTGTTAAAAAAAAAATTCACTGATTTGGTTTTCATCTCCTCCGTTTCCTCGCTATAAGTTGAATCCTGAAACAAAATTAATAAACAAAAGATGAGATTTTAAATATAGAATACAAAAACCACAAAACTTACCACCAATGTTAGTCCACTGCCGTTCATGTTGAATCCTTCTGGTTTTCTTCTGGTTCGTCCGGAGTCCGGAACTTTGCTGTGCTGCTAAAATGAAAATGAATAAAAATTCTGGAAATAATACAATTTAAATTATCAACAAATCACCACAACCTCTCTCATCGTGCCAAATCAATCACTTTGGATGTAACGCATCTAAAACTACCCCTTTTGAAAGGAATCGAGCTTTTCGAAATAAGGGGTAATATTGATCCGATATAATGACCCGTTATTTGACAGATCGTGGAGGTTCTCAATAACGGGTCAATATTACGCCTTTAAGGGGTAGCCAAAAGTTAGCGTGTGTGCAATGTCGGGCAATATATCGGTATTGATTTTTGAATACGACGAATGCGCCAAGACCTTTGTTTTGAGAAAAACGCATTCCAAGTTTCAGAAAATAAAATCAATTTCATATTTAGCCTTCAAATTGATTTAATTTCATCATCGATCAATATAGCTTTTCCGTACTAATTACTTAAAAAAATTAATAAATATAATTGTGGGCCCTTTTACCACAGACTGGTGCTCTCATTTTGTTCATTCGCCAAATTGGAGCGCCCTTTTGAATTGCAGAATGGCTGTTCGCCTTTTGGATCACTTATTAAAGAAGCAATATTCAAGCAAATTTCGGCTTGAAAGCGGGTCCAAATGATCACATTAAAACATTAGCACATTCAACGATCTTATAAATTCTGATTTGTGCATCTCCTCGTCCTGGAAAACAAATTTCAAAAACTTCTATGCCCTTTTTCTATCTCGAAATAACTATTGGCCCTTTTGTTCGCGACGAAATTTTAAGGGTAAATGAGCGAAGAAACTGTGGGATTACACACTCATAAAAAAAAGCTATTCGCCTTATTTAAAAAATTAAACTTAACATCACTAAAATAAGAAAAATTAAAAGGAGATCATATTTTCGGATGTAAAATAAAGAGTTTAACGCATTTAGGTGATTATCTGGACCTGTTTACAGTTGGCGCATTCGCCGTATTCAAAATTATACCGATACCGATATAGTTGCATTCACGACAATGTATTGCAAAAATCGCCTACTCATATGCAATCATAGGTTTTTAATGTTTTAAAGCAGTTTGATGAAACTTAACGTTGCATATGTGTAGGCGATATTCGTATGACACGCTTATTTTTTGAACCATTATCCTTTTATCAATCGTTTTATTATATTTTTAATAAAACTTCAATAGTTCTTCTGATTTAAAATTGAAATCGCTGTCTGCGAACTAAATGGAACAGCTACATATGCAGTAGGACAAACAAAAAAAACACAGGTGAGTTTTGTTATTGGCAGCTCCTGAAGAGTCGGAAATTTCAACATTCATTGAATGGTTCGGAAGTGCTTAGCTTTAATCTGTTTTTTTTCCTTTAAAGGTCCATGCTGGGCGTTCGGATCTAAACTGACGGTTCACGGCTTGACACTAGAAACCTTATCAGCCCTGGCAGTAGAAGGTGACACTAACATATTGAAGTGAATTGTACTCTACACGAGTCCTGAATACATGGGCATGTGCTGCAATGTGAGTTGGATACAAAACCATCATGCAAGCTCTGGTTCTTTAATTGAACCGGAATAGAAATTATTCATACTTGCCCTGTTTTTTATCATTGAACGTGTCAATGATCGAGATGGTGCATCAAGACCCCGTGCTTGCAAAGGGACATCAGTTCCAGGGTAACAATTTATAAATAGCTATATGGAGAATGTTGATTATCTAATAACTTTTTTGTATGTACGTTTCAGAATGTGTTTGTCTAACTGCCGTTCTACTATAACGGGTGGCTCAATAAACGCAGGAGAGATTAAAGTAGGAATTAGGAATGCATCTGATACCGGGAGTGGCAGCCGTCCTGTTGCTGGCGTCGAGATGGTAGCTAAACAGATGATCGTTTTTTTTTTTATCTACATGATATCTCAATCTTCCGAAATCCGATCAAGTCATAGTAGAATGGTTCTTAAAACATTCGGACCTGCTTCTGAAGATTTCAATTTTCCTAATAAGAAAAATCTGCACAGTACTAATCAAAGGATCGTCATCTACTAACACATATTATCGAATTCGAGCAGTTTTTATTCAGTCGAGAAAACTAACTAATTGAAATTTCTATTTAAAACTCGTATGTATCGCTACGCTGTAGGCGATTCACAAGTGCTGTGAAATTAGGATTAAGTTAAATTTAATTCTTGACCAAATACGTATAGGTGTTGTACGATTTAAAATTAGATAATTTTAAAAAAATATTAAAAAAAAAATGAAGTCTCAGCGGTTCTGTCACGATTAATTTGAATTTTTTTTTGGTTTGTAGAATTCAAGCAATCAGACATTTTCGAAATTTGAATCTAGTTTTGATCCACAAGAATCAAAACTTAAATCTTGAAAATGATCAGTTTAATTAGCAAATAGTAAAGAATTGTGACAACAGTACTCACCTTGCTTTCCCCTTTGAAGTATCACACCGTAACTGATTAAAAGTAATCCAAGTTAAGGCTCCACTTCTGAGCCGAGATCCGGATCGGGGTACGATGTCCGGGATGAAATTCCACCAGAGCCCATACCGTGTGTACATTTCCTTGGAAGCTTTGTTTGCAATGGGTCGATGTTTTCTATAATTCGTTAGAAAATAATATAAATAATACTTGATTATTTACAATTCAATCAATCAAACATTTTCGAAAATTGAATCTAGAGTGAATCCACAAGAATTAAAATTTAAATCTTGAAAAAGATCAGTTTAATAAGAAAATAGTAAATAATTGTGACAACGCTACTTACCTTAAGCAATTGCTTTTCACTATGAGGTACCACGGCAAAAACTAATTATAAGTGATCTAAAAGTGAAGCCACCACCTCTGAGCGTGTCTGGGATCCGGATCCGGATCATAATACGATGTTCAGGATGACATTCCACCAGCGCCCGTACCGTGTTGACATTTCCTTGGAAGCTTTGTTCGCATGGTCCGATATTTTCTATGGGGACGATAATGGATTAGAGAATTATATAAACAAAACTTGATTATTTATGGCGTGTTCGTAAATTGTTTTTTTTTTATCGAAGCGATTTTTTATCGATGCTGGCGTTCGTAAATTATAAACAATCGTATGCAAAACATTGGAAAGTGATTTGACATCACCCAAAACAATCAATTTACGAACACGCCATTGGAATTCAATCAATCTAAACATACCTTACATATTATTAAATTATCGCCGGACAATGGCTTCTTCTATACGGCGCTCAAAGCATTTCTGAACAGGAACAACGGAAAAAGCAGAAACCGAACTGCGACCAAATTCCACAACACATTTCACAACAATAACGCACCAAAACAAAACCCGCACCCGGATTGCTGCGATTGAAAACTGCTCGTGTTTCGTTTTGCTCATCGCAGCACTGCGAAAAATATCGTCTGTTTTCGAGCAATCGAGCAGGCGGATGGAAATCGAGCCGAAAACGAACCGAATTCTAACCGCTAGAATTCGAGTGCCGCCATGTCTGTTTTGCAATCGGCCCGATTGAGCAAACCTTCCTGACAGGGCCGGTGCGCAAAAGAGTGTGTATCCCAAAACCGGTCCGCTGAAATGAGCAAAACCGGGCCGCGTATACTCACTTATTGGTGCGTTTGCTCTAAAGATGTATAATCCAATTTATTTTAAAAAAAACACATAAAATTTTATTCTTTTCCTCTCGTTTAATAGAATTAATATCACATAAATAACAGCAGTTTCTTTGATCAGATTAATGAATTGATGAGTTTTGTCTACAGACACTATAATTTCATATAGTCTGGCAAAGAGAATGACGGGAGCCAATCGAACTGTCATTCGCGCGGAGCCAATCGAGCATTCTATGAAAATGTTTAAGCTCTTCATAGCTCTCTCCAGTTGCAAAATAAAAAATAGTTTCTCAGATTCTTAAATTTCCTGCTATGTTTGTCAGTTGAACGCGAAATCCCTTTTAAAAATATATTATGATGTTTAGGTGAAAAAATTAGTGAAAATTCTGCTATAAAACTTTTGTTAATGTCACTAAAAAGCCAAAAAAGCTTAGTGAATTACAATACTTCAACCATGATTTTCCAATATTTAGAAAGTTTGCTCGATTGGCTCCCGCGAATGACAGTTCGATTGGCTCCCGTCATTCTCTTTGCCAGACTATATATGAAATTATAAGGTGTGTTCAACAGAAGTCAATCGGAATCAATTGAAATGGATTGACAGTTGATCAGCTGTTTTTCCAATCGACTTCGATCGATTTCTATCAGGCTGCTGAATGAACAGCCAGACACTAAGGCTGATGTCATGCTGAAGCAACTAGCAACGCGACCTACAACGCAACGTTCACACGACTAACCAGCTCTCATTTGATCTCCATGGAAATCGCGCAGACCTGTCATACTGGTTGCTTTGTGTAGCGCGACCAATCTGATGCCAATGTGTTTAGTAGCGCGACTAGTAGGAAATCCAATAGGAACATTGTTTTTTCTCGATTTGAAGCAGTGATTCCGGGTTTTAAGCACAATAGTACGAAGATCTGTCCGAACTTGTGATAATAAACTAAAAACTATCTTAATCGGCGAGAAAATTTTCATGAATTCTTAGTTCCGGCAAAAAAACAAGGAATTTTGTCGGTTCAAATTTCGGCATTCTTGCAATCCGGGTCGTGATTTGATGAGTTTTTGATGGCTCCGGAAAGAAAGGAGACGATTCAAAGCATTATCAGATGTAGAGAAGTGATGATTTGTAGGGAATTTCAAAGTGACAGGTCGCGCCAGCATGACATACCAATGCAATGCAACGCAATCTTATTGGAACGTTGCGTTGCGTTGCGTTGCTAGTTGCTTCAGCATGACATCAGCCTAAGGCTGATTCTCGCCGATTAAAATTTTCTCGCCGATTAAGATATTTTTTAGTTTATTATCACAAGTTCGGACAGATCTTCGTACTATTGTGCTTAAAACCCGGAATCACTGCTTCAAATCGAGAAAAAACAATATTCCTATTGGATTTCCTACTAGTCGCGCTACAAAACACATTGGCATCAGATTGGTCGCGCTATACAAAGCGACCAGTATGACAGGTCTGCGCGATTTCCATGGAGATCAAATGAGAGCTGGTTAGTCGTGTGAACGTTGCGTTGTAGGTCGCGTTGCTAGTTGCTTCAGCATGACATCAGCCTAATACTAACGCGCTGTGTTTATTGTCATTTTCTTTTTCAGCTAACAGGTATGAGGTATCGGGATTGATTTTCTTAAATAAAAAAAAGCAAAATCGTAATGGTCTTTAATTTTATTTTCAATTAATTTTTCGATTCCCGATGCGTTTCCGCTAGAATTGAAAAAAAAAACACCTGGCAGAGTACGACTTTCACACCAAAGCACAGCACCACCGACACAGCATGGCTGACACAGCAGCACCGACCAGCACAGCACCACCGACACCGACTTAGCATGGCACAGCACCACCGACTCAGTACACGACAGAGGACACCGCACCGAATGACATCACTTTCAAACTTGAAAATTAAAAAACAAACCGAATCAGCTGTTTTTTGACAGTAAACAACTGCATTTGTGTTAGTGCGATAGAAACCGATAGAAACGAATCCTGCTCTCGAGCTTGATCGATTTCGATTGGTTTCGATCGATTCCGATTGGCTTCATTGAACGTCAATTGGATTAGTTTCGATCACAACATTGGCTGAGTGAACAACAATTTACCAATCGAAATCGATTGAAACCGATTTCAATTGGCTGTTGAACGGGCTTATAGTGTCTATAGTTTTGTCTAACCAGAATGTTAAGCGCCTAAATAGGACTCACCCTGTTGGATGAATTAACGGATTTTGTCGATCAACCGCGGGAACGAAACAGCAGGATGCAAAAAGAGAGCGCACTATCTGAATTTGCTACTGCAGCAGCCGCTCGCTCGCTCGCTGTCTGTCGTTCTTCGTTTAGCAAGCAAAGCACTCTCGTTTCGCGGCTCCGGCATTTTGCTTTTCCCAGAAGGCGTGTAAGTCCGAGAAAAATCCATTTTCCCAGCCGATAAACATCGCGGAATTCTTTTAAACCGGTGTGATTTTGTCAGTGAATTCAAAACCAACAATCATAATGGGCGTTCAGGTTATTACTATTGCTGAGGGCGACTGTAAGTATTGTTTAATTTGAATTTTTAAGTGTTCCCTAGCTTCTGTTTCCAAGTGCCATCACCTGCTCTTGAAGCGGATATAGTGTGCTTTCTTTCCGATTTCCGGAAGAAATGGTTCGGTGTCGTGAGTGGGCAATTTGGACTGATGTTTTAATGTTAATTTTCGCTTTGCAGGCTCAACCTACCCCAAGACTGGCCAGACTGCCGTGGTCCACTATGTCGGAACCCTGGAAAATGGAAAGGAATTCGACTCGTCCCGTAAACGGGGCAAGCCGTTCACCTTCAAGATCGGCAAGGGAGAGGTCATCCGCGGCTGGGATGAGGGTGTTGCTCAGGTCGGTATCATTACATTTTCCCTCCTCGTTTGGGGAAAATCTATTTTCGGAATGTGATTAAGCACGGTTTAGTCAATCGGATTGCGATAATAAGGACATTAACCTCTGCTTGGATCGAAATCGATTTAGGGGGGAAAAGAAATTGAAAATATCGACGAGGGGTGATTCCTGTCTCTGCCAGGAAACGGGTACTTCTATCCTTTTCCATCTCGATGAAGTCGTTGGGGACGAGTGACGTCACAATTTGAAAGAGGTGTGCTTAGGCTTCTATGGCGTATGGGCATCTTAAGAAGAAAAAGCGAAACTTTATTTCTGATGCCAAGACAATTGGAAAACGTTACCTATTTTTTCTGTGACCTTGATTTGTGATAAAATTCATTTCGGTATCGAATTTTGAATACGGCGAATGCGCCAACATCGCTGATTCGAGAAAAACGCGTTCAAAGTTTGACAGCTCCATAAACTCCCAGCAAAAATATTATTTTATTTCCTTCATTTCTCGAAAACCAAATATCCTTTAAATAACTTATTGCAATCAAAATGTAGGTCTTCGAACGTTCTTTTTTACCCAGCTGATAGCTCAGTTTGTTTACATTTGGCACATTTGCCCTATTCAAAATTTGCTACCGTTGATTAACGTTTTGAAACTTATTCTTGATGTCTTGTATTTTCTGTCTTTTTAAAGATGTCCGTCGGACAGCGCGCCAAGTTGATTTGCTCGCCGGACTATGCCTACGGATCCCGTGGACACCCGGGAGTCATCCCACCCAATGCTACCCTGAACTTCGACGTCGAACTCTTGAGGGTAGAATAAAAAGGTTTCACCAGCTGCTCTTTGCCCCCACATTAACCAACAACAACCAACAGAAGAAGAAAAAACTCCAAATAACAGCAACACACATATGGCAAACAACTAGGAAATAGGAACAGAAACAACATTACTACTGAAACAAAAACCACAAAACAGTTGAAAATATAGAAGCAATCCTCCGATTCGGGTCTGCAACAGGTTACGCCTCCGGTAAAATAATATTAATGTCACATTTGCAAACAAAAAAGAACAATTGTGTAGCTTTAGAAATGTTATCTGAAGAAATAGCACTCCTCGGTCAGAACACGAGGACTTTATTATTCATCGATTTAAACGTTTCTAGAATAGGTTTCTACAGAAAAAAAGCACCCGTTTCAACAGACTCTATCGATCGATATAGACTTTCCAACCGAATTTCTACCGGCCCAGAGAGAGAGAGACAATTTATATGGAGCCCGGAGACAAACAAATCAGCAAACGATGCATTTATATTGGAACACTATTACATTTTTGCTCTTCTCGCGCCACAGAACAAAACTATACTAGAATGGACTGTTTTTTCCAATCACACTATTCTGAAAAATTCCATTTTTGACAAACTTTGGTAGTTGGATACAAGTTTTAAAAAAACTAGTGAATCATGAAAACCACATCTTCCTCCTATGTAGTGTTCTTAGTACAATCATTATGAGAAACAGTATTTCAAAAGAAAATTAGAGTTGAAAGCTTAAAAAACTACATTAAAACTTAAAACAAAGGTTATCGAAATCATTTGCTCCGGTAGCAATGAAAGTTTTTCTGCTATAGAGAGATAGGTAGTTGGTTTGGTTTGTGCTTGATTGATTCAAACAACTCGGTTCAACAGCTAGTTTTAAAGAGTTTTCTCGGTGGAAGTTTGAAAATAAAATAAAATTATGTAACATCTAACCGCGCAGAACCACGACGTGAAATGTGTTTTTTTTTTCAAAATTTCTACATTTTTAGACGTACACCACCCAATCAAATACAAAAGCCCCCTGATCATATAACACAAGGTTTAACACATTACCCAATAATCCAGTATATTATCCAAATCAAATAATAACTTCAAAATAAAATCAGTAATCAAAACTTGAACCCGGTAGTGTTCAGCTGTTTTTTTTGTCTTCGAAAGCAATCACTTCACTAATCAAGGCCGGTTGGTTTTTTTTAATAATAGGTTTGTTTATTGAGAAATAGGCCGAAGATCCTTGAACCTGAACCTGAAGACTTCTGCTGGTTACGTGGATTGAGATTTCTGCAAATGAAGTGGATTGAGTCATCTTCCTACCTGCAAACTGTTTAAAAAAATCTGAGAAATCAACTTACGAAAGAAAATTTACAGGGGATTGAGTTTTCTGGAGGTAGAGAGAAACGATGTTCGAGGCAATGCCGCGTTACTAAAGAATAGTGAGTCTGGACGTGGCCTTTATGCCATATGTCATACTCCTTTTGTTTCCTATATAGTATTTATTGAAAAAAATTTCATCTCGTTTTGTTTCAATGAACTATAGACAGTAACATAATAAAAACTTCAATAGCAATTTTCTCAAAACAAGTCTTGTGGTTCATACGACTTAATCAAAACAAACTCTACTAATTTTTATTTCCTGTAGGGAAATTACTAATAATGTAAGGATCACATTCATTTATAAAAATTTGAGTAATTTTAAGCTGCATTATTCAAAAAAAAAAACAAAAGAAAACATTTTTTTTTACTTTGTTTATTTGAAACGACTCATACCGAAAGTTTTAAAGAGCCAAACCCTTGTTTTTGTATTTACAATTCATACATTGTATAGTTTAAGAAAAAAGAAAATAAAACATTAAAAATTTTCTACGAAACTCATGAATAGAATGATCGAGTTATAGAGGTTTTAACTGTATTTTATGCGTTTTTGTGCTGGCCCATTGTCAAAATAAAAAAAAAATTAAAACGAGTAAAAATTTATCAAGCTGGCATCCCTGGCTGAGACATCGCCGTCGAAAAACGTCAACGCGCTCAATCGAAAACAGAACGCCGGCCGCGAGTGTTTTTCGGTCAAAAATTCTCGGCAATTATTGATAAAAAATTGATTTTTTCTCGGGAAATGAACATTTAAGATTGTGATTCAAATTGCGAAAGTAATAAACGACAAAGCTAGCATACAAACCGGCACCGCGAAATGTTCGCCATATGTAAGCAAACGCACGAAGCGTCGGCCGTCGAGTTCAGCGTTACCTGCCATTTCTTCAACAACAATGAAAAATCCCTGGTCACCGGAGGGGCCAACACCCTGAAGGTGTACCGGCTGATTCCGGATGCCGACTCCTCGTCCAAGGACAAATTCAGCAGTGAGTTTGATTTTTTTTTTGCTTAAGGATCACTTAACCTGATTTCCTTTTTACCTCGGCAGCAATCCGTCCCCCGACCATGAAACTGGAGTGTATGGCTTCGTACACCTTGTACGGGAACATTATGTCCCTGCAGTCGGTTTCGCTGGCCGGGTCCCAACGGGACGCCCTGCTTATCAGCTTTCAGGACGCCAAGCTATCTGTGGTCCAATTCGATCCGGACAACTTCGAGCTGAAAACGCTATCGCTGCATTGCTACGAGGAGGATGATATTAAGGGTGGCTGGACCGGCCACTATCATACGCCCATCGTTCGCGTCGATCCGGACAACCGATGTGCCGTCATGTTGATCTACGGCCGAAAGCTGGTGGTGTTGCCCTTCCGGAAGGATAGTTCTCTGGACGAAATCGAAGTTCAGGACGTCAAGCCCATGAAAAAAGCCCCTACCCAGCTTATTGCTAAGACTCCCATTTTGGCGTCCTACATTATCGAGCTGAAGGAGTCGGAGGAACGAATCGATAATGTTATCGACATCCAGTTCCTGCACGGATACTACGAACCGACTCTGCTGATTCTTTACGAACCGGTTAAAACTTTTCCCGGGTACGTTTCTGGTTAAAACTCAATGAACCAACAACAAAATTAATTAAAATGCTTCAATTCTTCCAATAGACGCATTGCGGTCCGTTCCGATACCTGCATGATGGTGGCCCTGTCGCTGAACATACAACAGCGAGTCCATCCTGTCATCTGGACCGTTAACAGTTTACCGTTCGATTGTTTGCAGGCGATCGCCATCAGCAAACCCATCGGCGGTTGTTTGATCCTGAGCGCCAATGCACTGATCTACTTGAACCAGAGTGTGCCACCGTACGGGGTCAGTTTGAATAGTACCGCTGATCATTGCACCAATTTTCCACTCAGTGAGTTTCAATCTCCAGTAAAAAAAATGATTTCATTCCAAACAAAACACATTTCCACATTTCAGAACCCCAGGATGGGGTGAAGGTGAGCCTGGATGCGGCCCAGGTTTGCTTTATCGAGGCGGAGAAAATGGTCCTTTCGCTCAAGGGAGGGGAGCTGTACGTGCTGACGCTGTGTGCCGATTCTATGAGAAGTGTGCGCAGTTTCCATTTCAGCAAGGCGGCCGCCAGTGTGTTGACCAGTTGTGTAAGTACTTTTTTGCTTCTTTTATTAAAAAGAATATGTTAACTTTTAAGAAAAGAGTCCGTATTTTAGTATGAAAACGACCATATTTATAAAAAAGTTAACATAGTACTTTAAAGGATAATATGGGTCAGGAATAATAGTTTTTAAAACTTCAACTAAGGTACATTGAGGCAAATGCTAATGAATTTCACCACAGTACAACTTTGATATGTCCTAGAAAGGTGTGTAAATATCTCTTTGAAATTTATCAGTTATCGATCGTTGCATCATCAAGTTAGAGATCTTACCCTATTTTTGTCGAAAGAGAAAAAAATATTTGTAACAAAAAAAGGCACCTTAGTGCATTTGCTTCGTGAGAGACACACGAAATTTACTGCTCGATGATGATGGTATCAGGATTCATTGTCAGTCATGAACCTCTTTTCCAGATTTGCGTCGTCGAGGAGGAGTACCTGTTCCTCGGTTCCCGGCTCGGTAACTCGCTGCTGTTGCGGTTCAAGGAAAAGGACGAAAGCATGGTGATCACCATCGACGATAACGATCCGGTGGTGGAAAAGGAACCGAAACGGATGCGGCTGGAGGAGGAAGAGCTGGAGGTGTACGGAACCGGTCAGAAGACTTCGGTCCAGCTGACTAGCTACATTTTCGAGGTTTGTGACAGTATTTTGAACATCGGTCCCATAGGGCATATGGCGATTGGGGAAAGGGCTGTCGAGGAGGAGCAGGATGAGAATTCGGACGTGAAATTTGTTCCGAATCGGTTGGACTTGGAGGTGGTAACGAGCAGTGGGCATGGGAAGAACGGAGCTCTGTGTGTGCTGCAGAACTCGATCAAACCACAGGTTATCACAAGTTTCGGTTTGTCTGGGTGTTTGGATGTTTGGACCGTTTTAGGCGATAAGGGTGACGAAACCCATTCGTTCATGATACTTTCACAGGAAGCAGGGACGATGGTTTTGCAAACAGGCGATGAGATCAATGAAATTGAAAAGACGGGATTTGCTACCAATGTTCCGACGATCCACGTTGGGAATATCGGAGGGAATCGTTTTATCGTTCAAGTTACGACAAAGTCTATTCGATTGCTGCAGGGTACGAGATTGTTGCAGAACATTCCGATTGATTTGGGCTGTCCTCTGGCGGCCGTTTCGATTGCGGATCCTTACATTTGTGTGCGATCGTCTGAGGGTAAGGTTATTACCTTGGCACTTCGTGAGGGTAAGGGAACGCCTCGTTTGGCTGTTAACAAAAATACTATCAGCGCTACCCCGGCCGTAGTCGCGGTAAGCATCTACAAAGATGTGTCCGGTATGTTCACTACCAAGTATGAGGACTTCTCGGACATCAACAAGGGTGGTCCATCATCCTATTGCAGTGGTTTCGGTTATATGAAGCCGGAACCGCATATGAAAATTGAAGACGAGGAAGATTTACTGTATGGCGAAAAGGGCCGATCGTTTAAGATGACGTCAATGGCCGACATGGCAGCAATCGAGACAAAAAAGAAGAATACAGATTTCTGGCGAAAGTTCATGCAACCGGTCAAACCTACTTTTTGGTTGTTCGCTGTAAGAGATAACGGTAACTTGGAGATCTACTCCATGCCAGATCTAAAACTCGTGTATCTTGCAACGAATATCGGTAACGGTAGCAAAGTTCTGTCTGATTCGATGGAATTCGTACCGTTACCGGTGGGACAAGCTAATGTTGATGCCGATGTATCTGCCGGTACCTTTACGAGCCCCTATGGTTTCAATGCCAATCTTCTGCCGAAGGAAATTTTGATGGTTGGTCTAGGACATCAGGGAAGTCGACCGATGCTTTTCGTAAGGTTGGAAAATGATCTATTGGTTTATCGCGTGTATCGTTACGCCAAAGGCCATCTGAAGCTACGCTTCAAGCGTATTCCAAGTGGTGTAACTGGTCCCATATTCAAGCCATCCCAGCGTCAAGCGGCCCCTACGGATCAGGAAGGAGAACAGCAGGACGAGCGATCAACTAAGATTTTGTACGAAAACATTTCGATGATTCGACATTTCTCGAACGTTTCCGGCTACAGTGGTGTAGCTGTTTGTGGAGAAAGACCTTACTTCCTGATTCTGACCTCTAGAGGCGAGCTGCGATCCCATAAGTTATACGCCAAAACCATTGTGAAAGCATTCGCTTCGTTCAACAACATCAACTGTCCTAACGGGTTCGTTTACTTTGACGAACGTTACGAGTTGAAGATCGCTGTATTCCCCGGATATCTTTCGTACGATTCCATTTGGCCAGTTCGTAAAATTCCGCTGCGTAGTTCTCCAAAACAAATAGTCTACCACAAAGAGAACAAGGTTTATTGTGTAGTTATGGACGCCGAAGAGGTTTGCAACAAATACTACAGATTCAACGGAGAGGACAAAGAACTAACGGAAGAAAACAAGGGTGAACGTTTCCTTTACCCAATGAGTCACAAATATTCCGTTGTCCTAGTTACTCCGACAGCCTGGGAAATTATTCCCGAAACGTCGATCAATCTTGACGAATGGGAACAGGTGATTGCTTTGAAAAATGTCAGTCTGTCGTACGAAGGAGCTCGATCGGGTTTGAAGGAATACATCGCCGTCGGAACGAACTTCAACTACAGCGAAGATATCACTTCGCGAGGACGCCTTCTGCTATACGACATTATCGAAGTCGTACCGGAACCCGGAAAACCTTTGACCCGCTACAAGTTCAAAGAAGTTATCATCAAGGAACAGAAAGGCCCAGTTTCGGCAATCACTCACGTTTCTGGCCTACTCGTAGGTTCCGTAGGTCAAAAAGTTTACCTTTGGCAACTAAAAAACGACGACCTGGTCGGGGTGGCCTTTATCGACACCAACATCTACGTCCACCAGTTGATTTCCATCAAATCTCTCATTCTCGTGGCTGACGTCTACAAATCCGTCAGTCTTCTTCGCTTCCAAGAAGAATTCCGCACACTCTCCCTAGTTTCACGGGACTACCAGATGCTCAACGTTTACAATATCGAATACGTAGTCGATAACTACAACCTAGGCTTCATGGTTACCGATGAACAGTGTAACATCATCATCTACATGTATCAGCCCGAGTCCCGCGAATCATACGGGGGTCAACGGTTGCTCCGCAAATGCGACTATCACCTTGGGCAGCGCGTAAACACCATGTTCCGGGTTCAGTGCGATTTCCACGAAGTCGATTCGATGCGCCGTAATCTCAACTACGACTACAAACAAACCACCTTCTACGCTACCCTAGACGGAGGATTCGGCTTCGTTCAACCACTGCCGGAGAAAACCTACCGTAGACTCTTTACGTTGCAAAACGTGCTGATGACACACAGTCCTCATCTGTGCGGGTTGAATCCGAAGTCCTGGCGAACGATCAAGAGCGTTCGGAAGGGTCTGATTAATCCCAGCCGCTGCATTGTAGATGGGGATCTGGTGTGGAGCTTCCTCAATCTACCGGCTAATGAAAAGACAGAGGTTGCCAAAAAGATTGGAACCCGGATCGACGAAATCTGTGCGGACTTGATCGAGATATCACATGTGACACAAGCTTTTTAAGATCGGCTCGCTAACGGGGAAGTTGTAAATCATCGTACGAATGTTATACTGTGTATAATAAAAAAATAAAGTATTGATAGATTATGGTCTGTTTTTTTCGATGACTTTCTTGACCAATTTTTTTTTAGAAATTTAAGCTTTTTTTCGAAAACCAGTAAGTTCAGAATACAGAATAACGGCAGCTGAGTTAACTTAAAGTAAAGAGTGCATTTGTAGTTGTTTAAATATTTTTGCTTCGTTCGTTTCAAAAGTATCGGGAAACAATAATTGTTTTCAAACCACTGTGAAAAAGATAGTCGGATGATACCCCGTGAGCCCCCTGACCATTCAAGTATTGACGATGCCGATGGACGACCCCTACGTGCGCTGAACTAAAAATAATGGAGGCGGATGTTCGCTGCTGAACCATTTGACAACGTCGAAGAAGAAAGCAGAATTATTATAAATGCAGGAATCCAGGTGAGTTTTAACCCCTCTGTGACTGATATATTTTTCTTTTAATATGTAACGGGTGGCAACAAAAACTTTGGAATGTTTTCGAGACCCCAATATTCAAACATAAACGAGCTCAGAGAAAAACGAGAGTGTGTATGTGTTAGCTTTTCTTCTGCTCTTTTCGCCAGTATTTTAGGTTTTGTTTATGTTGGCCCAGTTTTGCTCAAAATGCCTTTGAACGAAAAAAGCGTTTCGTGAGAACGTTGTACAAACTGCACAAAAATCTCGGCAAAAAGTATACAGTACAACATTTTGAGTGTGTAATTGTGGAGGCTTCCACTGTTAACCTAAAATTCCCAACAATTACTCGCAAGCATGGCAGTGGTAGACCAACGAAAATTATGGACGCCGAAGGACTTCGTTCTTTTTCTCGTGCCTTAAATAACGAAGATTCGCTAAGCCTACAGAATGCATCGTACTGTGCTTCGATGAGATGGGCTAGCTTTTCTGGGACTCCTCGTCGCTTAAGAGTAGCCCAGATGTTTTCGTAGTTTAGTCTGTCGAATGCTTTTTCGAAATCAACAAACATCAGCAGAAGAGAGTCCTGGAATTCGATGATTTGTTCCAGTAATATTCGTATCGTTGTGAGATCGTCCGTCGATCTTCTCCTGGATCCTGCTCAGGTTCAACTTGCAGAGAACTTTGAGGATTGTACGCCAGTTACTATACTCTGTGCACGACAGTTCTGTCAAGTCTCCATTCTTCGGGATCTTTACATTAAGGAGTGTTCATTTTATAAAACGGACACCTGGATGTTACGATAAAAAGTTGACGTTTAACCCAAATTTGATGAAACTGGTTCAATCGTGTATAAAAGTTTGTTGACAAAGCACTGGCATATTTTTTTTGTGAGAAAGCGACTGGATTTCGTAAAATGGGACGAATTGATAAAGAAACCTGTGATTTTTATAATTCTAAAGTACTGCCCAGATGGACTATAGTGTAGAAATATTGCAAATCTTGTGAAACGTTCGAAGTCTGCGGTTTACCAAACCATCAGGAAGTTTGGAGAGCACCATCGAAGTCTGCGGTTTATCAAATCATCAGGAAGTTTGGAGAGCACCATACTCTTGAAGATTTGCCAAGATCCGAAACCAGAAGAGGCACAGTGAATCTACAAATCGAGAAGAAATGTGTTAAGCTTTTGTTGTCAAATGAACACAACTCTGTTCGAAGAATTGCCAAGAAACTGAAAATTTCCGTTGGGACCGTCCAAAACATAAAACGAAGGAACCACATTAAGACCTACAGGAAGCAGAGACATCCTAAACGGAGCGCGGAACAGCACGAACGAGCGAAGCAGCGATGTCGAAGACTGAATACGATTTTGAAGAAGCAAAGTAACCGTTTCATTTTGATGGACGATGAAACTTGTTGCCACTGATTAAACTTGCTGGACTCAGCCACTCTTCCTGGGCCGCAATTTTTCAACACAATTGTTGGTAAGGAGGTATCTCATGATAAGCGATCCATTGAAATCGAAAAGTTTGGCAAAAAAATGCTTGTTTGGCAAGCTATATGCTGTTGCGGAGAAAGAAGTTCGCCATATTTCACAACAGGTACCATCAATGGTGAAAATTATCGTAAGAAATGCATCGAAAAATGCCTTGTTCCTCTTTATCGTCATCATACAAGCCCACCATTGTTCTGGCCTGACCTTGCTTCCGCACACTACGCTTCAGCTACTCTCAAACTACTGAAATCCTTCAAGATATGTTTTGTTGAGAAAGAGGACAATCCGCCAAATTGTCCTGAGCTGCGCTCGGTAGAGCGTTACTGGGCAATCATCAATCGCAATTTTCGGGAGGATGGTAGAGAAGCACAGTCCATCGACGAGTTCAAGAAAATGTGGACAAAAGCCAGCCGAAAAGTCAAACCGGAAACTGTAAAGAGGCTTATGAGGGGAGTTCGAGAGAAAGTGCGCCAATTTTATCGTTGAAAGCTTTTGGTTGCCTGTTCAATTCAGACTTTCGCCTTTCTCCGATCATCGACCATCCTCCAGATTTTATCGGACATCCATTAACTTCTTCTCGTCACAAACTCCCATGGCTCGTCTTGATAAAGGCGTTCCTGATTCTACACCACTGTTCTTCGACTTTTCCGTCTGACGGCAGTTCTAAAGCTGTGGATTCAAGCTGTTCAACGTATGCTCTTTTCACCTCTGGATTCTCCAACCGACGGACATCGTATCGACATCCGAATTTCTCGTCGCGCCGTCGCGAGGTGATGGTCAGATGCAATGTCTGGGCTTCGTTTGTTGCGGACATTAAGGAGGCTCCTTCTGCATTTTCGGCTGATGCAGATGTAGTCAAACTCCCGGTCTTATCTGTTGCGTTATAAAGTCTTAAACTGCACGATGCATACCCTCTGCCTTATGATGTCGAACTCAACTCATGTGCGCCTGAAGGTGGGAGACCTCAATTTTCTACAGCGGCCCTTTTACTTATTGAACGGAATGTGTATTTCATGCGGTGTCAAGCTATTCTGACATATAAATATAACTCAACAAATCTATTGATGGGGGTCAGGTGGAGGTCGACAATCCATTAAACATGTGAGGTCGTCGGACTGGTGTTATAGAAGGTCATTGGGTCGAATTCATTAAGGGCGGACATTAATTATTTGAAGGTTTGTCGTTGTGGAGCTTTGGATGTTTTCGGTCCTGAAGCCACTGGAAGATTGTCAAGCCTGAAAAAAGGAAGATTGCCTCGAGCCGAGGGAAGAAAAATTTAAGGCAGTCTTATTCCTTCCGTCTTCTGAGAGGATAATGGAAAGTCCGCCTTATTCCTCGATGTAAAGCTGGATCTGTTTCCGGAACCTTTTAGTTTGTGTAGAAATATTTGCCGGTATTCCGATGGGCCTCCAGAAGCTCTTCTGCTTTTATCAGCAGAACCTGCTTCTGCTAATTTTATGTGTCTGGAAAAATCCATTTCTTGATTCAAATTTTCTGTTACGATCGGAATGTTTCGGGGAATTATATGATCGCGGCCTGTTATATTCGGGATATCATTGCGTGGGTCAGAACCTACATTTGACGTGGTTCTAGTGTGTTAAATATCTGTGATTTAAAGTGACTCTTAATCTAAATTTGAGCTAAATTGAGGATGGCAAAAGCCAAGCCTATGTTAAAGATGTCTCACCAAAGGACTCAGACTCAGGGTACTCATTTTCACATCTTTATCCTAGGCTTGCAGATTGGGACTTCGAGATCGTATCTGAGTGTCTCTTACAATAACAGTCGCCACAATTCGATTTTTTGTTGGTGAAAATAAAAATCTCATCAGACCATTAGACAATTCATTATCGGAGATCAACTTCAGTGATCGATTCTGGAATTCACCAGGGATAATGATATCGGATAAAAATTAAAAGGTGTTACAACTTTAATACAGAAAATAGCGAATATTTTCAAACAAGTTTTTTTTATTACCCTCGGAAAGTCTACCAGCTCAGTGCCTTAAACTCCTTCAACTCCTATGCTGATCCATATCGGTCATACAGGGCTGTTCCGCAACGCCGGCTCGTTCAAAGTCCTCAAAGGGTATGATGTCTTCGTACGGCGGCACCTCGATCATTTCATCCCGAACCCTTTCTACAGTGCGAAACACCCTCAGCAGATTAAGCCCAGCCAACTTCTTCAGCTCCTCCCGGGTCCAAGGCTCGGAGGACTGTCCCGATTTCAGTCTACCCTCCGCCAGCATATCGAACAGGTCCGGATACTTGCTAACGTCATCCAAACCCTCCGGCGTCTGCGATACACCATCAAAATCACCACCGATTCCGATATGGTCAGGACCGGTGATCGATTTGATGTGGTTAAAGTGATCTGAATGGAGATGTTTGTGAATATTGAGATAGAAAAAAAGGTGTCGAAGGTTACTCACTGACAACGTCGTCGATTGTGTTTCCACCAACGAAAAGTGGATAGAAGTTGATCATGACTATTCCCTTGTTTTTAACCAGCTCTCGAAGAACGTCATCCTGAACGTTTCGATGATGTTCGAATACGGCATGTGAAGAGGAATGGCTGAAGATGACCGGAGCTCTGCTGTATTTGATGGCATCCCTCATCACTCCATGACTAACGTGAGAGATGTCAATCATCATTCCTAGTCGGTTCATCTCCCATATCACATTTCGTCCCCAGGTGGTAAGATTTTTCAACTGAGCCTCGGCAACGCCATCGATTGGAGAAGCATCCGCCCAAGGAGTATTGCAGGAATGGGTCAAGGTAAGATAGCGAACACCAAGTTCGTAGAAGATTCGTAACACTGCCAGTCTGGAATCAATCGAATGACCTCCTTCAACGACTATCAGGGAAGCTATCTTTTTAGCTGCAAAAGCTTCCATGATACCATCGGCCGAGGTAGTGTATTGCAGATCGTTTGAGTACTTGGCGATGATCCGCTTAGCAACATCGATCTGCTCCAACGTTCGAGTGACGGCATCCTTGTACTGAGTATCGACGCAACGACAATACGCTACCCAGAACTGGGCGCTCAACTTCCCTTGCCGCAGTCTCGGGATGTCAGTGTGACTGGTATTTCTCGGGCCCCAGGTGGGATGCTCCATCAGGTTTGAGTCCAGGTCGAAGTTTGCCAATAGATTGCGCTCCTCCAAGTAGATGTTGAACGGTAGATCATTGTGTCTGAAATACTGTTGGGGTTAGGTTTTGTTCAAATTGAGTTCATGTACAAGTGACATCTACCCGTCAATCAGTGGAACTTCGTCCAGTACATCTCGCCCTCTGAAAGTTGAAAGCTTGTCGTCGTGCGAGGTAACCAACACTACTGGTATAACTATGGCGCAGACAGTCACAATAGCTGCGACTATCAGTGCTGCCAGCACCTTTTTGTTTCTAATAACTATAAAAGTAAACGATAAAAGCTAGTCAATTCGACTACGAACGATCATCCAAACAACCAATACTTACGGGTTTGAAATTTGGTCATTTTCAGTCCGGAGACAATTCGCGTATGAAGATGGATGTTTTGATTGATCTCATAGCTAAACTTGGCAAAAGCTTATCTACAACCTTTAATTGGTAAGTATTCAAAACAACGATAAGATTTGGAGGAAAACCGGCTGTAAATCATTCACATTCCGTTTTATTGCTGCCCCTCAACGTTATCAAATCAATATATGACGCTTAGGTGTCTTGTTATCACTGCAGCTAGAGATATCTGCCCCACCCGCGATTGACCATTGACCAAGACATTGTAAACAAGCGCCGCAACACCCTGTTACTGTCACTTTGGTGTCCTTGGTGACGATTGGCATCATCACTGACATAGACCTGATTTGTTACATCCCGGTCTCCTGAAAGTCGGCAACAGACTTGATATTTTTAAACGTAATTTATTATTTTGGAGATTCGTCTCACGTCCCTCAAAAACTCTAAAAAATATAACAGTTTATATCAAATTATTGTGTGTGATTCATGTTATTATCTTTCTAGACAGTAGACTTTCAACAAAACCTCCAATACTCCTTTTAGCATTCTTTGCAAATTCCAGTTTTAGTCAGACGTAAAAAATTGGCGAAGAAAATCGGAACTCGGGTGTGCCTCACTTCTATTTGGAAAAGCTAAATTTTCGACCCAAAATCTGTTCCAATTTTGACTTAAATTTGAATTCGAAGTCAAATTATACCAAATTGGCTTTAGATTGCGCTACACACCGATGTGAAATTTGATTAACCAAATTTTGACGGTCGCCATACGAGGAGGAGAGTACGTTCGAGAAAATTGCTTATGTTATACTAAGAGTGACCTCTGTATAACAGTCATCAGCCCCACAAAATGGAAGTAAATTTCAGTTCCATGCCCTAAATATATAAGCAGATCAATAACTCTCTAACAACAAAAAATCGAATTACACTTTTTGAAGCTTGAATATGTTGAGATTTCTTCAAAAATTTGCAATAACCGTGACAAAAATTGAAATAAAATTTAGAAAAATTTTTACTCTAAATAGTCGTATGAATTTTAAGAAACACTGTACAGAATTTTGAAGAGCTTTTTTATGAGAATACCCACACCCATGATAAGACATTATGTAAATCCTTTAAACATTTTAAAATGATTTAGTATTGCATGGTAGTTCAGTTAAAATATACATATTTGTGTTTCGAGTGAATTATTTAAAGAAAATAACAAAATTATTGCAATTTAGATAATTATTTTTACTTTTTTTCTCGATAGAACAAGACAACAAAATTTACGTTTTTCCGTTTAAAGAGGGTTGAAGAGCTCAATTTGACTGATTAGAGGGCGACATGCAGTTTTGTTTTTTTTTTCTGTCAGCTCTAGTTTCTGAGATTCAAGGGTAAATTTTTGAAATTGTTTAGCAACATTTTAGAACTTTTCTAAGGTAGCCAATTTATTTGTTTTTCGCATTATTTTTTACTATGCCCCCCCCCCCCCCCCCCCCCCCCTCGCGATGTTCCAACTCCGAGTGACAAAAGAAGGAATTGAAATTTTTTCCGGCTTTATCATGAATGTAAAACCTCTGGAAACAACATTTTAATTGAAGCTTGACTTTGCAAGCATAACTTAAACACCCATAACGATTTTGTGTAGGATGTTTTTTTTTGCCATTTTTAATAAAAATGTGATGAAAACCTTAAAATAGAATCGAGTTCGTCTAAGTGTTCAATGATTTGAGTGTTATGAAAAAACCAAATCAATGAAATGAGTTGAAAATTTTGCTATATTCCGACGAAAATGGACAGTAAAAGTCTGGAAAACCTTGAATTTTTGACTGGGAAAAAATCCGGGAATTTCAAAATGAAAATGTTGTGGCTACCCTGAGTTTCATAACTTATGTCTTCAAATATGAATTTTACTCATACAAAGTATAAGATATTTATAACTTAAAATTACTCAAATTACTCGAAGGGCATGCATTCAATCTAACTAAACTTGAACAAAATTCGAAGAAATTTCGCCAAATTTTGACAGAAAGTTTGATTATAGTTGAGCAACAAAACAGATCAGGGAGTCAAGTGCTTGAAGCGCCAACCCGAGAATTTTTACCACAAATCTTCATAACTTCACTTCGAAAATCAATGATTTTATAACGAATCACATACTTTTGTCCAGCATAAATCAACTAGGGATCCTTGTTTTCAATTGCGAATAAAACTGAAAGAAAGCAAAAAAAATTATATCTTGTTTGAGTCATACACTCAGAAAAATACTATTATGTATGCCATAAGATTTTCTTATGAAATGGCGCCATAAGAAAAATCATTCAAAATTAAATGCTATTAGCTTACTATAACTTACTATAACTTAGCTATAACTAATGGCTCAACAACGATGAAAAAATGTCTGATGGAATGAATGCGTTCATTATTTTTTCACAATGCCGTTTCTTCTATTTTTCATAACAACTTCGTATGAAAATTGAAAGAATTTCATAAGACTCTCATAAAAAAATTATTTTGGACACAAAAAAGCGGTTCATAAGGCGTGTCTTATGATATTTATAAGGGGCCGTTCAGATACCACGTGGACAGAATAATGAGATTTTTGACACCCCCCTCCCCCCCCCCCCCTTTGAAAAGGGTGGAAATTTGGCAAACCCCTACCCCCCTCCCCGGATGTCCACGTGGACAGATTTGAAATTGTTTTTTTCTTCAAAAACTCATTTGACAGTTAGAAAACACTACTTTTGCCTATTTGTTATTGGAATGGCTGATTTAAAAAAGAAAAAAAAAGATATAGCATTACCTGATACACAATTATTTTAAAAATTTTAAATTTCTTAGTTATCATGTTTACCTATTACTTGCTTTCAAGTGGTTTTTAATTCTTTAAACTTAAACTGGAAAGCTTTGTAATATTAAGATTCAAACAGTAAGTATGTCCACGTGGACATGACCCAAACCCCTACCCCCCTCTCCGTGGACAAGCGTGGACATTTCCATACACCCCCCCTCCCCCTATGTTGTCCACGTGGTATGTGAACGGCCCCTAATAAGATTTCCTCTGAGTATAGGGTTTTGAATTTTACCAGTCATTTTGACTGGTCACGGTCCGAGTGTCCATGGTGAAATTTATTTCGCTCACTAAAAGAGCTACAGAAATAAAAAAAATAAACAGATTTGTAGAGATTCAAAATTCACGAAAAGTCGTTTTTTTTTTTAATTTTTAAAACGAAGTACTTAAAAGATATTCAACGAACAAAGTGCCAAACCAGTCATTTAGACTGGTGCGGTCTTTCTAGTGTTAAAGTGATTGAAGAGTTTTTAGTAATCTCAACCATAAGAAATTTTGAAAATTACAAAAACGCTCTAAATTTCGAAGATTTCAAAATGCATGAAACTGCAGATCTGCATCTGTGTTCTGTTCGGTGTTTCCAATCGGCCCTTTGGGAATCAAAGTGCACCCGCTGCCCAAGTATAGGTCTATCTGAAACGCAGTAACACTGTTTTACAAAAAACCTTATTCTTCTTTTTTTTATTTTCCTAATCCAAAAAATAGATCTTTCTCGTTCTTCTTGGATATTAAAGTTGGCTGAACAATATTCGAGGTCTAGCCAAGCATCAGTGATATTAGAGAACTTACTATCCAGTAGACTATGAAAAAATAGCCAAATCAACCAGCTTTTGGATTGTTGTAGCGATAAGCAGTTGAGAAAGCATGTAGTTCCGAATCAACTTCTTAACAATGCCAATTTGTTAGTCGATATCGATGTTGATTAAGCAATATTATGGGTTCAACCAAAAATCTGTGCTCAGTAGGCCCATGGGTTGCTACGTTTTTGCTCGTTTGAAGTGTGCGTAAAAACACGCTCTCAAACCACTGGGCTATACATGGGAATTCTCTTTCTGGGTTTCTCATGTATAGTTAGCTAGTGCAGAGCAAAGGCGGGAGCAATTCATGGGAGCTTTTCATCAACATGCCCTCTAGCACTCTAGCCTAAAATTTCAACACCTATCAAGCTTTCTCCTATTGGCGCACTAATGCCTGTCTATCCACCTTTCTTTCAAATTCTATAAAATAAATTCTATCTAATTTTCATTCCGCCGCACATGTC